>NC_060064.1:40932751-41232751 GCF_020283565.1 Trifolium pratense | reverse complement strand
CCTCATATATCAGATGTTCATTTCACTAATAAAACTATTTCTATATAAATTGATGTAGCTTTATTTTTTCCTATGCAATAAAGTTTATTTAATAATTGAAGCTTTATATATATATATATATATATATAATATTATTTCAGAGGCATTGGTTGTTTTGAACTGATTTTAATTGCTCTTTTGAATATTCATATAATATTCTTTTCACATTACTATTTTACTGAAATCCATATGAAAATGCAGGAAAAGTTTTCTCTTCTTCAAGAGAATGAAACATTACTGAAATCAAATAAGAAGCTGAACCAAGAAAATGAAACCTTGCTGAAGAACAAAGGTTTGACTGATGCTCAAATTGGAACATTAACTAAATCTTTGGAGGTAATGCAGAAAGATATCAGAGAAAAAGAGAACCAGGTAGTTCATTTTTAGTTTAGATGATTCTGTCAAATAGCATTTTGTATTTACAAAATGGTGATATACCAACTGTAACTTTCAGGCGCTTGTTTTAAAACAGTCCTTGGAGAACCAAAGAAAAGAGCTCAATGATTGCAGAGCCGAGATCACTTCACTGAAAATGCATATGGAAGGGTCTCTCTCCAGAAATAATCTGGTTGTCATGGAAGTTAATAATGCCCAGTCTCAATCTTTAGAGTACGAGGAAGAAATTAAGAAATTGCATGTGGAAATTGAATCGCTGAAGGAAAAGAATGCAAGAGCTCCTGAACCTGGAAATTATGTTGGTTCTGAAACGGAAAATTTACAGACAGATGATAAAGTGATTGAGATTCATGAAGACCGAGGTACAATCTCAAATCCTGTTGATGCGGATGTTGGTGCTGTACACAATGAAGATGCACAATCATCAGCTGTTCAAACACTGACTGAGAATGCAAATAACCATGAAGATACCTTGCCTAAATTATTTGATCCTGCAAATACAAATAGTGATTTTGAAAATATAAAAAATGATTCTGAACTAAATGTTGGTCAACAAAAAGAGGACAGTGGGTTACTTGCAAAAGCAGACAGTGTAAGTGAGGTTTTTTTTTTAAAGCAAAATTGAGAATTTAATATATGAGAAAACAGAAAGTTTATGGTACTCTTATGATATGATTTAATTATTTTGAAAAAGTTGTTGAAAGTTGTTTTGGTCAAGGCTTGATCTAATGTTATAAATGGTGAACTGGAAGTATCATTTCTGGTTTCATTACCCATTATGTAGCACTTTTGTAAAATATAAAGATGAAAAATCTCTTCTCTTTTCATCTGAAAAAAACGATGAACAGTTAAGATGGCTAAAGGTTTGTTGTTGTCCATATCAATTTAACCGTGATATTCTGTTCTTATATATGTTATATTTTGACAGGGATTAGGAACAGTTCAGATACTTGCAGATGCTTTGCCTAAAATCGTTCCTTATGTCTTGATCAACCATCGTGAGGTTGGCTTTTCTATAAATCTGTTTCATTTGTTCTCTGTCACACGAATGCTGCATAAATTTTGTTTGTTTGTAGGAGCTCCTTCCTCTAATAATGTGTGCTATCGAGCGCCACCCAGACAGCAACACTCGGGATTCTTTGACCCACACATTGTTTAATTTAATCAAGCGTCCAGATGAGCAGCAGAGACGAATAATAATGGATGTATGTTGCACTGTTTTCTTTACTTCTTCAAGTGAACATTTGAATACAATTTGAATTTACCTGCATATTTTCAGGCATGTGTCAGCCTTGCAAAGAATGTTGGAGAGATGAGAACAGAAACAGAATTGCTTCCACAGTGCTGGGAACAAGTATATTTGTGCCTTACTTTTCAATTTTTACCTTTTGCCTTTATGAAACTCGGACCAGGTTTTCAGTTTTGTTGGTCTTGTGATTATTAGATAAGTCACATGTACGAGGAGCGTAGATTGCTTGTTGGTCAGTCATGCGGAGAGCTTGCAGAATTTATACGGCCTGAGATTCGCGATTCTCTTATTTTATCTATTGTGCAGCAACTAATAGAAGACTCTGCCAGTGTTGTTCGAGAGGGTGCAGCTCGAAATCTAGCTATGCTGCTTCCACTTTTCCCAAACAAGGATAAATATTTCAAGGTCAGCCTCACTATATTTGCTTCGAGGCAATCATGGAGAAGGTTTCTGACTTGAGACTTGGCTACAATGTAAGCTATAGAACAGGCTAACGAAACATGATCTAAGGAATGGAGCCTTTTACCTTAACATAATATGACAACTTTCAAAGAAAAATAATAATGAAAATTAAGATTTGCCCCAACTCTTTTCCTTACTTCTTATTGATAGGTGGAGGAGCTAATGTTCCAATTAGTATGTGACCCGGCTGGAGTGGTAGTGGAAACTGCTCTCAAGGAATTGGTTCCCGCAGTTATAGATTGGGGAAACAACCTAGATCATGTTTTGAGAGTTTTACTTTCTCATATTTTAAACTCTGCTCTGGTATTTCCTTTTCTTTGTACTCTCCCTTTCATACTTATAATTTCATTATTTATCGAAATTGTTTTTCTGAGTGGGATTTTTTGCCCCAATCCACAGCGTTGTCCACCGCTTTCTGGGGTTGAAGGGTCTATAGAGTCACATCTCCGTGTATTGGGTGAAAGAGAGCGATGGAATGTAGACGTTTTGTTGAAAATGCTGATGGAATTGCTTCCTTTCGTGCACCAAAAAGCATTTGAGACATGCCCCTTGTCCACCACAGAAACTACACCAACAATGTTATCTATCCCATTGCTTGAATTGTATGCTAGGTAAGCTTAGCAAGAACAGATGATTCTGAATAATGCAATTAGGATATTTGGAGGAGTCAACACCACTGACGGTCTTGACGTGACATCCTTCCTCCTGAGTCTTGTTGATTCATATTGTATTGTTTGTGCATTCAAAACATGAATTTATGCATTCACTGAAATAAAAAACATTCATAACTACATCAAAGCTTCAGCTGATCTTTAATGGTTTCCATTTTGCTAGGGGACAAGTTGAATGGGTTACATTTGAGTGGATGCATGTTGAGTGTTTTCCAAACATGATAAAGCTGGCCTGCTTGTTGCCACAAAAAGAAGATAATTTACGGAGCCGAATTTCGAAGGTTGCTTGCCTTCCCTATGAAGTTTTTCAAATTTTGTATGACTTCTAACGAAAGTTATTTCTCAGTTTTTGCTGATATATCCTATGTAAATGCAGTTTCTGTTATCTGTATCTGAATGTTTTGGGGAGTCCTACGTGACATGCATAATGCTACCAGTATTTTTAACTGCAGTAGGGGATGATGCAGATTTTACTTTTTTTCCTACCTCTATCCATTCAAGAATTAAAGGTAACATTTTTTTCCCTGTGATTTTTTTTTTGTTACATAATTGCTTCATATTTGACCGTTCACTTGTAGGTTTGAGGCCAAGATCTGCCGTTGCTGACAGGCTTTCTGCAATGTGTGTCTTGCCGCTTCTGTTGGCTGGTGTTTTGAGTGCTCCTGGAAAACATGAACAGTTAGCAGGATATTTAAGGAAGCTGCTACTAGAAGATAATTCCATGGAAAATCGATCAACCAAGCACACTCCTGAGATTATTAATGCTATCCGCTTCATTTGGTTCGATTATCACCACAAACATTTTTAAAATTCAACGTATTTTTGTCCAAAATTCATTACGAGCTTTCTTTATAATGCAGCACATATGAAGAATACCATGGGTTGGTATTTAATATATTATGGGAAATGGTGGTCAGCTCTAACATGAGCATGAAAATAAATGCTGCCCATCTGCTGAAAGTTATTGTAAGAGTGCTGATTTCTTAGTTTCGATATGCATATCATACAAATGCAAAAACTAAGATAGCTTCTTAATTAATAGGTGCCATATATTGATGCAAAGGCTGCTTCAACTCATGTTTTGCCTGCTCTAGTTACTCTTGGATCTGATCAAAACCTGAATGTAAAGTATGCCAGCATAGATGCATTTGGTGCAGTGGCTCAGCACTTCAAAAATGAGATGGTATCTGCTACTATAATTTATCCCTGGTTTCTGTTGAAGTTATGATGTTAATGCAGATCTTCATTTCAAATTCCTGATCAAATAAAATATCTTCCAGATTGTTGACAAGATACGTGTTCAAATGGATGCTTTTCTTGAAGATGGTTCCCACGAAGCTACTATTGCTGTTATTCGTGCGTTGGTGATTGCCGTACCACATACAATAGAAAGACTTAGAGATTATATCCTTAATCTTATTTCTGGAAAAAAAAATGTTTGGAGAAGTAATTAATGTCCCGGCATTTTTGTGTCTCATTTTTCTAGTCTATTGCATGTTATGTTGGTTTTCAAGGTCTCTGAAATAGTGTTTTTGTTTCTTTAACTTGACATACATCTTTTGTCCAAGATTTTCCAACTTACAGCAATGCCGAATGCAGCAAAAGATTTAATGCGTCGACGAGAGCGAGCTGATGCATTCTGTGAGGCAATCCGTGCTCTGGATGCTACAGGTTTGCTCATTAAAAATTATATTACTCTGGCATGCCTAAATTCTTTTGAGATATACTTTGGTGTTCAAGTCAAGGTTTGATTGATAGCTTTAATGCTTTGGACTTGTACCAGATAACCGTGTTCAGTTGTCATAAGATTCAAAAAAAATTATGGCAAATGCTAATGAGTGCCCCCGGGGCATTCTTTAAGTCTTTAAATAGTAAGTTTTTTATAGAATTTTTATGGGAATGGGTAAAGTCAATGCATTGGAAATTGTAGTGTTTAATTTTTTGAATAAATTGTTTCTTTAAATGGAATGCTTAAAGAGTACCCCGGGGGGCACTCGTTAGCAAGACCCAAAAATTATTCATGGATTGGAAATATGTAATCTACACATGGATCTACCAGTTTTGTAGTTTTTCCGTAGCCCAATTGGTAACTGTAATGTATGGATCTTTGTAGCCTTTTATGCTGTGTTTAATCTAATTAATTGATTTCCAAACCACACTTTTATTCATTTGTTGATTTTAATAGAAAATATTATTAGATAGGAAAGTTATGTTGTACAAAGAAATCATAGGCATCCTGCAAAAAGGAAATGTTATAATTTTGTATCCATTATCTATCCTTTTTGCATCATTGTTAATCAAAATTCACATCCTTTCAGTCATTCCCTCTGGCTCTATGATGGCAAATCATTTGTAGTTTCAACTTTATTTTATGCACCACCTGTACGCTAGAGTCTACAATTTCAACATTGTGTGTAAAAGTCGTAGTTTACATGTTTTAATTTCATGGAGACTTGATGTGTTAAAATTTATTTTTTCCCTGAGTATTTTTAATTCTTAGCTTCTCTTCTTTTAGATCTTCCTGCAAATAGTATTCGGGAGTTCTTCCTGCCTGCTATACAGAACCTCTTGAAAGACTTGGATGCACTGGATCCAGCTCACAAAGAAGCACTTGAAATTATTATGAAGGAAAGATCAGGGGGGACTTTTGAGACTATTAGCAAGGTAATGGGTGCTCATCTCGGGCTTCCATCATCAGTTAGCAACTTCTTTGGTGAGAGTGGGTTGCTCGGGAAGAAAGAAGCCACGGAGCCATCAACAGAGGCAGTTATCTCTCCCAAATCTGCCACTGCATCACCAGCAGAGGACACTAGATTCAGACGCATCATGATGGGAAATTTCAGCGATATGCTTCGCGGTAAAGCAAAAGCCCAAGAGGATGGGCAGAACCAATAAGATGCATTCCCCCCTAGCGAGTTTCTGCTTGAGCTGTTTCATCAGGTGAATGTCATTGTTTCCCATATGTACAACAACCAAGACTTTTGATACTTTTACAGTGTTGTTTCTGAGATAGAAATAGAATATGAAAATATAAATAAATAGTAGTTTATTGCAGTTTTTGACCTTTTTGTGTTTTTGGTGCCAAATTGGTGGTTGTGATCTAATAGGCCCTGTGTTTCAGGGGACAGGAGTCAGGAATATATTTTTGAGTCGAGAGCACATAGTATACGAATTGTTCATTAAATAATCATCTGCTCTAGTCTCTGTGTTTTACTCACTTTTTATGGTTTGGGATGTTTTAGAAATGACACCTCACCAAACCTATTTGACTGAAACCAACAGTAGAATCAAAACAAAGGTGGGTTTTACAGTACACCAAACCCGTATTGGTGTGGCAGACAGTCCTCCTGAGTTTTTACCTGGTATATTATACTCTTTTTGAGTTTGCTGTTTAGTTCTCCATAATAATATATTTACAAACAGTGGACATATCAGTGAAATTCTCCCTTGTTTTTAGGGGGTGGTCATGGGTTCAAGTCAACTGATAACCTGATTTTCGATATGAAAATTTGCTGGTTAAAATAATTGGTTTTATTTTGTTTGTATATTTTTTTTTTGGCAAAATTTCATCTTTAGTCGTTTAATTTTATTTCAGATAACGATTTAGTCTTTTATCTTTCTTTATAACATCTTAGTGATTTTTTCATGTTTAGATATGAATTTCAAGCTTCAAATTTATAGTTTTATTTGTTTGTTCTCTTTCAATCATAAATATATCTTATGCCGTAAAAGAATATTATAGTTTTTTTTTTTTTGTACAGAATTTTATAGATTTGAAGCGTGAAAAATCATATACAAACATGGATAAATGAAAAAAAAAAAAAAATGAAGTAAAAAATAGATAAATGACTAAATTGTTACTTGGAATATAAAGTTAAAAGAACAAAAAATGTCATTATAATACGGTTGATTCAGCTAGTGATTTGAAACAAGAGGACTTCAATCAAACCAATGTCACTTAGTGGACATTTAGAATCACATTGAGTTTGACGAAATCAAAGTAACACATCGAATTTGTTGAAGTTTTTTAGTGTAATACTCCCTCCGTGACAATATATAAACAAAAATCATATTTTTAGATTCATTGCATATTCAATGTATTTAGTCTATATTATAGGTCAAATACATTAATTATGCAATAAATTTAGAAATGTAATTTTTGCTTATATATTGTCACAGAGGGAGTATTCGTCAATTATGATGACATAGTGATTTTATCAAATATAATGTCAATTCAAACATGCGATTATTATTATTTCAACCATTTCAGTCAGATATGTCAAATACTAATATTAAATTGCAGTAGTTATCAAAATAAATAAATAAAACAACTTTCAGTCTGGCCATAAGAAAGACCTCTGAATGAGAATACTAATATTAAATCAGTATTCTTGAATTTTTTTTTTTTGTTGGTTCAAATTGAAACCGATTCAAAAAACTGAACAAAACTATATATCTTGAAATTGGGCCTGTTTATTTTGTTTTTTTTAAAAAAAAATGGATTTTATAGTGTTACATAATTTTGTGTAAAACAAATTTACAAAAAAAACTTTCTATAAAACCTTCAAATAAAAATTTAATTTGAATAGTTATTCTTAAAAAATGTAATGTTAGGTATTTCATCATTTTATTGAAACTTTTTTGGTTGTCAAAATTTCAAAAAATCACTTAATTTTGAATATATTTCAAATAGATTTTCATTTTTTTTATTGAAATACAACTTTTTGAAAAAAATTGCGATTTTAACTATGTTTTGATCTTCAATAATGTATGTTTATATTATATGATATCAAAATTAGTGTTTCAATTTAGAAAAATCGAATATAAAAAAACTTGTAATATTTTGAAAACCGATTTTATAAAATCTATTTAAAAAAAAAAAAAAACTATTTTAAATGTCATCCAAACATATGTACTACTAAAAAAAAGGTGGTTTTATTCATATGATGGTAGACGTCATCAAGACAAAGAGTATCATATTTTGGTAAAATGATGGGTATTAAAAAAAATAAAATCTATTGACTATAATATGGAGGATTTCTTACAAAGTTATAACTTGTCAGTGTCAATTAAGTAATATAGATATTCAGAAGTTAAAAGAATGACATACACATTCCGAGACATATTATGTCAAGCACGATACAGTGTTTTTTACTAAGCAAGTTTACCTGATGGCCGTCAAGTGGCAGTGAAAGTGATAAACGAGTCAAAGGAAAATGGAGAAGAATTCATAAATGAAGTTGCTAGTAAAAGTAGGACGTCACATGTGAACATTGTTTCACTTTTTGGGGGGTTCTTTATGAGAACAAAAGAGCATTAATATATGAATTCATGTTCAAAGGATCATTGGATAAGTTTATCCTTAAAATAGGATTTCCTGATGCAATTTGTAGCTTGGATTGGAACTTGAGGGGGTCCGGACTTTGGAGGGTGTTCGAGAAGAGCGCACTAAAATTTAAATTTTAGGGGTACCGTATATATATATATATATATATATATATATATATATATATATATATATATATATATATATATATATATATATATATAGTGTGCGCGCGTCCGTGTGTTAAAATAAATAATTATTATAACTAAATTTTAAAATAAACTTATACTCTTATGAAAAATTAAAAGTTATCAAAAAGATTCTAGAAAAATTATAACTTGTATAGGGCACAAAAAATCTCACGGACGGCCCTGAATTGGAACAAAATGTATCAAATTGCAATCGGGATTGCTCGAGGACTAGAATACTTGCATCGAGGATGTGTTTCAAGAATTTTGCATCTTGATATCAAACCCCAAAATATTCTTTTGGATGAAAACTTTTGCCCAAAAATCTTTGATTTTGGATTAGCTAAAATATATCAAAGGAATGATAGTGTTGTGTCTATACTTGGCACAAGAGGAACTATAGGATACATAGCACCGGAAGTATTTAGCCGAACATATGGTGGGGTTTTTCACAAGTCTGGGGTATACAGTTATGATATGTCAATTCTAGAAATGATTGGAGGAAGAAAGAATTATGACATTGGAGGTTCGTGTACTTCTAAAATGTCCTTTCTAGATTGGATTTATAAGGATCTTGAACAAGGTAATAACCTTGAAAATTGTTTAGCAAACTCAGAAGAAGAAAATGACATGGTGAGACAAATTACTATGGTGAGTCTATGGTGCATTCAAACGAATCCATCAGATAGACCATCAATGAGTAAAATATTAGAAATGCTACAAGGACAACTTCAGTTAGTGTCTCCTCCAAAGTCTAACCTTCATTTCAAACTTCATATGTGTTTTCAAGCAATTTGATAGAAACAAATTCAGCAAAGGCACAGGTGAAAATGGGATTATCCTGTCATTTTAAATTGTAGGTATTTGAAAGTTCAAATTAACACATCTTTTCTATTTAAACAAAATACTATTAAATTTTATTATTTGAAATTAATAAATTGAAGGTTAATTTGATAAGTTTAATGAAATAATTTACATCGCGTTTGCTCATGCTTATAAAAAAAAAATAAAAAAAAAAACCCCGTTTGCTAATTTCCATCCACATTACTAATATAATTTTTTTGTGAGACTAATAAATTTGTGTCTGTGTAACAAGGCATCCAATCTTCTCTCTTTAATCTACCGTAAAACATCACATTATTAATCTTTCAAAAAGAAAAACATGTTTTTTTTATTGGTACAATATTTTTAATCTTTTTTGTTTTGTTTTTGTTTTTGGGTTAGCATGATATTAGTATGAAGTTTCCACCGTTATTAGCGATTGCCGATTACTAATCTCCTTCGGAGAACATGTGTGGCACACAAGGTGGACTCTTAGGAATCGAACCTCTGACCACATGTTTAAAGGGCCAAGAGCCCTTACTACATTGAACAAATTCATTGTTGGTTTTCAATCTATAGAGAAATTTAACATTTAATAATGCAAAATGTTAAATATTTAACAAGTTGAATACATAATTTTCAACATAATATTTCCACATTTTTCTCCTTAACATGTGTCCTTAATGCACACGTTAACATTTTTCTTCAATATATATAGTTTAAGAAGTAACTTTAGAGTTTCTTTGTATCCTCCAGCCTTGATTATGTCTTAATCTAATTGACCAATATTAATAGTATTCATTAGCAATTTTCACAATATTTATGGTTTCTATTTATTACTCTTTATTTCATTTAATTTTATTCATGGCTGTCAAAGTCAAAGCCAATAGTTTAATTGCCACTAGTCAAAACTAAAATGACACATAATATGGACATGTAATGAGAATGAATTCTCTGAAGTGTAATTTACACTTGAAACTTGAGAGAATAAAGTGTGGTTTATTACCATTGATCAAGAGAGATAAATATATAAAACTTTAGAGAAAATGAATTTAGATGGTGTTATATTACACTTTATTCTCTCAAGTTAAATCACACTTGAGAGAATCCATTCCCACATGTAATAGATGTTTGATTTTTATTTTTTTTATTTTTTTTTATAATAGTAGATGTTTGAATTTGGTAACCAATTAGAGTGGTTGACGTGTATTAAAAAAGTATATCTTGAAAGATATAAATATTTTCAATGAATATATATTGTTTTCCTATGCCGATATGAGCCGGTTTTTATGATACGGTTTTATAATAATAATCCATTAATTGCTTCAAAAATAATAATCCATTAATATGATTGATTTGTTACTATGTAAATGCTTATAAATTTGAAATCATTCATTTAAAAAATCGTTTTTTTTATTGTTGCTGAAATTAAAGAGTGAGATTTCATTTTTTTTATAATTAATTAATACATTGATGGCCAAATGAAGGAGAATAGATGGTTATTGTAAACATGTCATGTGATACGAGAGAAAAAATGAAATTAGGTTCTCAAAAACTTAGCTTAGTTGATAAGTACATTATATTATATATGTAGCGGTCATAGTTTGAATCTCGGGCACACACTTATTCACTTTAAAGGTGAAATTTCTAACCACTATAATATTTAACTAAGAAAAATAAATGAAATCGGTGCCTTTTATTAGGATTTCCTCTTTTTTTTTTTGGTCAAGTAGACCAGTGACTAGAATATCCACTGTTAAGATGGATAAGTGTGATGACCGAAGTTCAAATCTCAAATCCTACATATATAATGTAACGTTTCTGCCAACTGAACTAATTATAAATAAATGTTAATTATTGATTAGATTTAATGAATAAATGATATATATATATATATTTTGGCTTAATTATTCTTTTGGTCCCTTAAAGATATTTTAGGTTTCACAATGGTCCCTTAAAGAAAAAAAAGTCCGGATTGGTCCCTTAAAGACACATTTGTTTCTTAATTGGTCCTTTCCGTCAATTTTTTACAAAAAACGTTAGTTTTAGTTGACTGAATTGTGGATGTCATTAAGTGTAAGTGGTCCACCAAAAATCTTATTAATTTTTAAAATTTTAACCATTGGAATTTTTTGTTATATTTGAAGTTAAAATTTAACGGAAAGGACCAATATGACAAACATATATGTCTTTAAGGGACCAATCCGAGCCTTTTTTTTCTTAAGGGACCAATCTGGATCTTTTTTTCTTTAAGGGACCATTGTGAAACCTAAAATGTCTTTAAGGGACCATTGTGAAACCTAAAATGTCTTTAAGGGACCAGTAGACAAATTAAGTTTTTTTTTTTTTTGGTACAATGAATAAATGATATTAAAGTGCATAGATATATGTACAACGGTCAAAGTCAATGATGCATAACTTACAACTCAAATTAAAGTACAATAATAAATATTCAATGAGTCGAGAGCATAACATTGCCATGCTAATTTTCTATACCTATAAATACTTAGCCAATTAATCATATACAATTCACTCTCAAATCTGTGCAATTACTAGCTAATTAGAGATCAAGTAGTGAAGATGATGAAGATGAAAGTTGTGTGTGCAATGTTGCTAATGGTAGTCCTCATGGTTGAAGTGGCTACCATTGCTGAGGCTGTGAACTGTAACCCACTAGAATTGAGCCCATGTCTAGGGGCAATTACGTCAGATTCTCCACCTTCTGCTGAATGTTGCAACAAATTGAAGGAGCAAATACCATGCTTATGTGAATATATCAAAAATCCAATGTTGAGCCCATATGTTAATTCTCCTGGCTCTAAAAGGGTTGCTAGTGCTTGTGGTGTTGACACCCCACAATGTTAAATTCAAATTAATTAAGGTGGTATCATCCATGTAATATTCTACAAATTATGTCCCTTATTAGTTTATAAGGTGGTATCATCTTTATATAATTACTTTATTATGAGATAACAAACTTTATTATGATCCTTCGAGTAAAAATAAACTTTATTATGATCCTTCCATCTTTATCTTTAGATAAATACAATAATACAATATATTATATATATCCGTGGTATTTATTTTCTCGAATAAAGGCAAAATTATTCTATTACAGTAGAAACTCTTTAAATTAATACTCGATAAATTAATAAACTCTCTAAAATAATAAATTTGCCTGGTCCCGATTTGGGCCAATGTAAAAAATTGAAAAACTCGATAAAATAATAAGATAATAATTTTTCGGGAGATCCCTTTATAATTTTCGGTCCCAAGAAAATTATAAATTAATAATTCATAGAAACTGAAAAAATATATTACACTCTATTGAAATATGATTCAATAGTTGTCTGTTTTCCAATGCATATGAACACAGTAGTTACTAATTTACGTTGAGTCCCAAGGTTCGCTGCAACGTAATTCTAAGAGGCATAGACTAATTTGCCTTTTTGTTTAGTATGTACAATATAATTACTTAAAAACTCTTTAAATTAATAATTATTAATTTATCGATAAATTAATAATTCTCTTAATTAATAAATTTCTCCCGTCCTGACATTATTAATTTAAAGAGTTTCTACTGTAGTTCATTTAATTAATTTCAAGTAACAAATTTAATTTTTATTTTTTTCACGATATTTTAGTGTTTTTTCTGTAATTATATATGGATTTCAAACTTTAAATCTATGTTATTCCCCTAAAAAGTCATAAATTTGAAGTTTAAAAACCCATATGTAAAAATGAATGAAAGAAGGTATTGCAAAAAAAAAAATGAATGAAAGACAAAAAATACGAGAAAAACATATAAAAGCCCAAATTATTTCCTAAAATTAATGTTTAATATTTTTAAATGAATCTTTATGAATTCTAAAGATTAATTAGTTTCTTTGGTTGCAGAATATATTGATTTTAAAAAATAACAACAAAATACTACTATGTGATTTATTTTTTTTGAAACAAAAATACTACTATGTGATGATGTGAACATGTACAGCAAAAGTTGACACATATGTGTTATGTTATGGATTCAGAATCTGATACACGTACTACTCTAGTAAATAAATGATATGATGCAATTTCACATAATAATCAATTTCAACGATTGATTTAAGAATAGATTGCCTAAATTTTAAATATAGTTTTCTAAAGGAAAATAGTCTCATAGCAGGATGACTATAGTTAAAGATTTCCATGGTTAGAAGAAAATGGAAAAATTTTTAGAAAGTTTTTAAGATAGTAAAAATCATAAGGATTCATATTTGATAAAAGATAGTGAAAATGATATAATGCTGACTCTTATATAGAGCAATTTAGGGGTTAACTAACTAACCACCTAATAACAAACTCTAACAAACTAATATAAACTCTAACTGTTGGTGCAGCTGGAAACTTAGCACAAAACACTCAAGCTCACACAGGCTTGATCAAGCAGGCAAGAACACATGCGCGCGCTGCACAGTCTCTAGGCCTTGCCTATGAGCACAAGATGCAGGATCTACAGTTCTTGCTGCAACAATGGTGTTTGAATGGAAAGAATGAAAAGCTTTTGTGTAATTGCAAGGATTGAAGAAGATGATGATTATTAGGGAAAAGAGAGATCAATTTTATTCATCCACATAGGGGGAAAAGAGTTGATTACTCACACTAATTGAGCCAAAACACTTATATACTAGATCACCACATTGATTGGTGATTCTCTTAGGCCCTAACAAACCAATAACAAACTAACCAACTCTAACAACCTATGACAAACAAACTCTAACTGATTCTAGTTAGTTATTCTAACAAATTCACTAACTAACTTGCCACATAAGCAATTAGTTACACTTTCTCTTAATTGCTTGCACACCAAGCAATCTTATCAACAATATGAATTAGCTACTAGAATCATCTTAGATTTAACACTTCCCCTTAATTCATGTTGTCCACTGTCTCAATTCCCATTTCACTTCTCAAATTTTCAAACACTTTGTAACTTCACTTTCTTCACCTTCTGATCTCCAGCATAAGCTGTAGCCAAGATATCCCAAGCTTGCTTAGCTGATTCACAATCTCCAACCTTTACAAAGATATCAGGGCTTACACTTTGATGAATTATGAACAATGCCTTGTAGTCTTTCTTCTTCAATTCTTTGTGCTGTGTTCTTTGAACCTCTGTTGCACCTTCTGAGAGTGGTTCCACACCACTAATCACTTGTTCCATCACATCTTGATAATTGAATAACACTTTCATCTGCTTGCTCCAATTATCATAATTCTTTCCATCCAAAACTGGTAGATTCGCAGGGAATTGACCATTGTTAAAGGTTGCCATGGTTAAAGCACGAACCAGGCTCTGATACCAGATGTTGGCGCAGCTGGAAACTTAGCACAAAACACTCAAGCTCACACAGGCTTGATCAAGCAGGCAAGAACACACGCGCGCGCTGCAGAGTCTCTAGGCCTTGCCTATGAGCACAAGATGCAGGTTCTACAGTTCTTGCTGCAACAATGGTGTTTGAATGGAAAGAATGAAAATCTTTTGTGTAATTGCAAGGATTGAAGAAGATGATGATTATTAGGGAAAAGAGAGATCAATTTTATTCATCCACATAAGGGGAAAAGAGTTGATTACTCACACTAATTGAGCCAAAACACTTATATACTAGATCACCACATTGATTGGCGACTCTCTTAGGCCCTAACAAACTAATAACAAACTAACCAACTCTAACAACCTATGACAAACAAACTCTAACTGATTCTAGTTAGTTATTCTAACAAATTCACTAACTAACTTGCCACATAAGCAATTAGTTACACTTTCTCTTAATTGCTTGCACACCAAGCAATCTTATCAACAATATGAATTAGCTACTAGAATCATCTTAGATTTAACACTAACTAACTAATAGAAGCCAGCTAATCACCATTATTCTTAACATCCTCCCTCAAACTCAACATTGAAAAATTTCCAATTTGAGTTTGAATCACAATGAAAATACAAATGATTAACCATACTATAGTAACTAATGGGGGTAAACTAGCACTAAAGACATAAAAGCTGATAAGGAAAAATGAGTTAGGCCCAGGCCCAATGGGGCAAAACAATTCACTCCATCAGCAACATTGAAGCAAGGAAATTCAGAAACTCTGACTGAACCTTAAAACGCGACTTCCTTGTGTCGTTTCAAGCTCTTTCATATTTTGAGTTCTCTTCTTCACCCATCCACAAAACGCAACTCTGTGATGTCGTATTGAAAACAACAATAGAAAAATTGAGCGCATCCAAGATTGTATGACGAAAGTGTCGGCGATTACCACCGGAAACAACCATCGTCGCCGACGACGAAAGCAAGAAGAATTGCAAGGAGAAAACACATAAACAGTGTAGTATTCACATCCTTCTCCTCTGAACTTTGAGCGTTGATTAGAGACTTCAATAACGGTTGGAGACAATTCCCGCCGGGATCGAAAACAAGGACGGCGAATTCACCGGAAAATTCAACAACGAACACGATGAGCAAACCAAAGGTTGACGGTGAGACGAATATCATCGCACCGTAAAGTAGCATTACAGAGAGAGGCGTAACTACACCGCCGGGATCAAAAACAGTTTCAACGGCGAAAATGATGTTGTTGATGCGGTGAAGCAAGCTACACATTTGTATTGAAACCAAATCCAGATCAAGGAGAACTGTACCTTCTAGAAGGTGACCAGCGAAGGAGGAGATGGAGTGATTTTTCACGGCGATTCCAAAATAACCGCGATGAGGATTCTGCACCACTAGATCCATTGATTCTTGAAAAGCCTAGTTCGATTCCGTGATGGATTCAGAAACAACGAACACGGATTCAAGATTTGTAGTTGAAGAAGCGTTACTCGCATTTGGAAATTTCATCAATTCATCTTTGATCTCTGAAATTGGGAACGAAAATGATGATGATGCGTAATCATGATGTTCAAGAAACAAGATATCTCCCCGATCTTGATTATGCACCCTTCGATCCTTGGTTTAACTGCTTCAATGGAGTTGATCGGAACAATAACGGAGTTAAAGTTTCCGAAAGTGAAATTGCAGTGATGATTTGCTGAAATTGATTCAAGAACAGAGGTTGAGGAATTTGAAATCTCAACTTCTGCTTCTGAAACTGAAGGAACTTGAATATGGACTGAAGTTCGCAGTGGAGGAAGTGGCAAGAATTTCTTCTCCATCTTTGATTCTTCCACAAATGACAAAAAATGGAGTGAACCATTAGAAATGAAGGTGGATCAAAAAGTACAGTGTAAACTTCATTGTGATAAGCAATGGAAGAATTCTCCGGTATCGGTACAATGGCGGAAGCCGGACAAATTCTTGGTGATCGAAACCGAGGCTCTGATACCATGTTAAGATTTCCATGGTTTGAAGAAAATGGAGAAAACTTTAGGAAGTCTTCAAGATAGTAAAAATCATAAGGATTCATATTTGATAAAAGATAGTGAAAATGATACAATGATGACTCTTGTATAGAGCAATTTAGGGGTTAACTAACTAATCACCTAATAACAAACTCTAACAAACTAATATAAATTCTAACCAACTAATAGAAGCTATCTAATCACCATTATTCTTAACAATATATTTAGTGGATGAGTACTCCACAAATCATGCTGAGAGACATGATTTATCTAAATTGAATTTTACCTCTCCTACATAACGAGACTAAATATGTAGGTCTCTTGATAGAATATGACTACAAGATGTATGGTCACGCTGAACTAAGTCAATATGAGATATTAAGTTTATTCGTTACTCAAAGTATTTTGCTATCAAGAAACATAATAATGAGCAACACATGGTGTGTCACAACCTATAACTTATGTTCAATTTATAGATGCAAGGGCAAATGAGTAATTATATACATGATCGTTATCACGAAAAGATTTCGGCAGATCACATGGCATTACCGTCACTTGACTATTGCTAGAAGCCTATCGCTAATTGTAATATTAAGGCTTAACTACACATTTGGTCCCTTACGTTTATTTTAGGTTTCAATTTGGTCCCTTACGTTTAAAAAGTATCAATTTGGTCCCTTACGTTTATTTTAAGTTTCAAGTTAGTCCTTTCCGTTAATTTGGAACCTTATATATATAGGCTTTGTCTAATGTGAAATAGGAGGACAAGTCTTCCATCATACACAAGTATCTTTTAACCATTAGATTTATAGGCCCACCAACTCTTATTGTAGGTCAGCGACACATGATTATTTTTTTCCTTCTTCCTCGTCTACTCCTTCGTCTGCAATCACTGTGATGCTTCCCTTATCTTTCTTCATTTCATGTTACAATTGATGCTATATCAAGCAAATGATCATTCATTCATCCTTGTTTTCATAGATCCTATAACAAACAACTCATCTTTAAAATAACAGAAAGAGGGATGGAAAACAATGGGGGACAGATCTATATGTTGATGATGATGGTCAGCAATGAAAATTGGAGGTGGTCGCGGATATTGAGTTTCGGCGCGGCGGAGAAGAGTTTCGGCACGGTGGTCGCCGACGAAAGTTCTCCGATCATAAAATAAATTTAGGGGTTTTATTGTGAATATTATGGGGAAGATAATGGCCAGTCCGGTTTCTGCGTATGTGATCCACGGTGGCCTGAAATTAAAAGAGAAAGCAGCGGTGGAGGTTCCTAAAATCTCTCTAATCTGAAATTAAGTTGAGCAGTTTGAGGAGAGAAAGAGAGTGATCGTGTTGATGTTTCATGGCCAAACGATGGCGGTGGGACGCTTTAGGGTGGTTGTCCATGGTGGCTGATTGTGGCAAAGAAAGGGAGGAGTGAAGACCGTGCAACCGTAAAGAGATGAACTCGTGAAAGAGAACTGTTTTTTATTTTATTTATAAAATAAAAATGTGAAAACAAACAAAAAAAAAAAGTATTAATTTATGTAGTACAAACAATACATGATATTATCTTGTGCTTTAATTTGATCCAACGGAGGAAACATGTCTTGCATGATAGAAGACTTTATGACTTTTGCATAATAGACTTCGCCATATATATATATATATATATATATATGAGAAACTACATTGTCACACACATAAGACATATAAATGAGAGATTAAAAATAAACAAGACTTATTTATAAATTAATGAGTGAGACTTATTAATTAATTATAGGTGACTACTTCTCTACCCTCACATAAATTGAGGGTAGTTGCCCTATGCTGATGTGGCACCAATGAAATTCATCCACGTGTATTTAAGTCAAACATAATTAATTTTTTACCATAAATTATTTTGACTACTTTTATTTTCAATTAATTATATTTTATGTTACTAGTTTTCTTTAATTATATTTTAGACAATGTGTAAATATAATTAGAATTAATTTGATCATTAATGCTTGTTTCTAAATATTATATATTGATTCTAAAATTAAATATCAATGTTATTAGTAAAATAAAATCAATGTTATAGGCTCGAAAAAATAAATATATATCAATGTTAGTTTAAATAAAAATAATAAGAGAACAAAAACAACAAAGAAAAAAAAACTAATATCTCTAATTTAAATACACAATTCCACTTGTACATTTATTAAATGAAATCAAATAATGCTTCAAAAAAAATCAAAACAAATAATTTATGCTATTCCGGTGTAAATACTCCCTCCGTTTCAAATTACTTGTCGTTTTAGAAAAAAAAAAAATTGTTAACTATCTAAGTCACTCATGTAAATTCCAAATATTTAGGAGTAGTCGAAACCGTAAAAGATTTATATATTTGGAAAATTAAAGTTTGTTTTTTTAAGTTTTCAAAAAAAAATGTTTGTTTTTTTAAAAAATTGGTACATAACATATTAAATTTATTGGAAAGATAAAATGCATGGAAAAAAACAAATTAAGCTTATTGGTGAATTAAAATAAGATATAATAAGAAATTAAGTGCAAAAATACACTTTCTTAATTTTTTTTTCTAAAACGACAAGTAATTTGAAACAGAGGGAGTATATAGTATTTATTTTTTCAATCTCTTTAAATCATTGCATAGATTAACGTTGGTTGACATGATGTCGATCTTAGAAAAAAGAGGGGGGAAAATTAGGTTAAGTAATTAGGTTTAGGTTTGCGACAATGGTCCGACCTTTCTTTTAGTTCAGATGAACTATTTATATTTTTACTTGTGATCAATAGTTAAACCCTAAACCCTAAACAAGTTCAAGAGTTAGTTCGTCTTCTTATAATAGTCGAACCTTTTAATTTTGATCGGATAAATTTCAGGTAGACCGCACTTGTGATCGGGCGAGCTCCCGTGTGTATGTTTTCCGACAATGGTCCGACCTTTCTTTTAGTTTAGATGAACTATTTATATTTTTACTTCTAAACAAGTTCAAGAATTAGTTTGTCTTCCTAATTTCGTTTTGTCTTCTCTAAACTATTTTGTTTTCAATTTTTTCCCGATATGGACAACCAAAGCAAACAAAAACAAAATGACGATGAATAGGAATCACATTCTATGACATAACAGGAAAAAATAAGGAAAAAAAAACAGGAAAAAATACGCTAAAAAACATAACATCTAAGAAATTGAAAATCACAAGTTTTAGAATCTTGAAGAAATCCGGTAGATCGGTGGCGAAGGCTGCAGTAAAGATTGACATCGGATAACACAAAAACGGAGGAGCCGTAGAATTTGAAGACGTAATAATTTTGAAGAAGAAGCAAACAAATCAAAAGTAATTAGGTCCAAAATATAAATTCATAGAATATAATACATAAAATATAATTAATTGAAAATAAAAGTAGTCAAAATAATTTATGGTAAAAAATTAATTATGTTTGACTTAAATAAATGTGGATGAATTTCATTGGTGCCACATCATCATAGGGCACCTACCCTCAATTTATGTGAGGGTTAATTAGAAAAAACCATAATTAAATTATAATATTAGAGTCCCCATGAGCTTAGCTCAATTGGTTGGGACATCAGCATTTTATATGCAGGAGCCAGGGTTCGAACCCTGGACACTCCACTTATCCATCTTTAAAGGTGGAATTTCAAGCCACTAGGCTACCTGACCAAAAAAAAAAAAATTATAATATTAGAGAAACACGGTAAATCATAAGGTACGGTGCGCTTAAGTGAAAAACAGTACACCATAAGATATGGTGCCTACGAGTGAGTCTATAAATATAACTCACTAGGGTGCTCAATAATGATCATGAAAATTCAGAAACCAAGCTGCTCTCTAAATCTTATTCTCTAAGAAACAAGAAAGAAGTTCCGCTCAATTTGGTTAGCACCGGAGAAAATCTGTTTGCCGAGACGAGTAGAGGCATCACTTCACTACACTTGCTTAGCTCGTGATTGATCAAATCATTTTTTACACTTCCTCGACGTTTCAAGTGGCAAATAGTAGTGAAATTTAATGCTTATGATGTCCATAATTACATGTTTATTCCACTGTATATTAAGTATGATATAAAATATTAAAAGAGTTTGAATAGTCATTCTAGGATTGAACCATGATGTGAAGTTCATGTTGCAGAAGCTTTTGATTTTTTCTCTTCTTTACCGTGGATGCATGACACAATTTGGATCCTTTTGATTTTGAACTAGATTCTAAATTAGTGGTTGATAGTTTTCGTTATCATAGGAAATATTTTACGGAGTTTGTTGCTATTAATCAATATTGTAAAACTATTTTTTTTTTATCTTTCTATGTAAACTCTAGTGTTGATTGTTGAGTATGTAAGAAGACAAACAAATGAGATTGTTCATGCTCTTGCTACGACGACACCATTTTTAACTAGTGTCCAAATTCTAATTGATATCTCTAATCATATTGAACACAATTTTTTTTTTAACAACATATTGAATACATTTTAATTAATGATATGTTAAAATAAATAAATATAGAATACAATTAAGTAATATTCTTAATCATTATATAAATTTAATTATATCAAGAGCAAGTACTATTTTATATTATTCGCGGTTGTCAAAGCCACCATTAGTAGTTGGCACTAGTTAAAAGTACAATGACACATAATAGTGACAGGTCATTTTTATAAAAATGGTCTTGCTAATGAGTATCTCCGGAATATTCTTTAAGCATTCCATTAAAAGAAATTTTTTATTCAAAAAATTAAACACTTCAATTTTCAATGCGTTGACTTTTCGTATTTTCATAAAAATTTTATAAAAAACTTACAATTTAAGGGCTTAAAGAGTGTCTCGGAGGCACTATTTAGCATTTGCCTTATAAAAAAATACTTTGAAAAAATTACACAAACTAAGGAAACACATTTTATATAGTTATTTTCATTTAACACTCTTATAAATTTAAATGTATTCCATGTATACCCTTATTTAATTACTTTTAATTCAACCAGCTTACTTATTTTTAATATTCT
Organism: Trifolium pratense; assembly: GCF_020283565.1. Classification (NCBI taxonomy): domain Eukaryota; kingdom Viridiplantae; phylum Streptophyta; class Magnoliopsida; order Fabales; family Fabaceae; genus Trifolium; species Trifolium pratense. Next base: position 41,211,205 of record NC_060064.1, on the reverse strand, counting down.
CTTTCATAATAAATAAAGGTATATGTGAAATTGAATATTTAAAACATTTGAAAATTAATCAAAGTTTCTTATAAAAAAATATCAATTTTTTTTCTCAAAGTGTTCTTTATAAAAAGAATCGGAGGGAGTATAACATAAGAAGTAGATGTTTGAATTTCATAAGTAATCGATGTACATTAAAAAAGTATATCTTAAAAGAGATAAACATTTTTAATGGATCTAAAATTGGAAGAATTAGTCTTTATATTTGTACACCTGAATACCTTAGTTTAAATCTTTTTACCACAAATTGTAATTGCATTAATGCATTAATAAGTGCACCTCAACGACCATTTCTTGGTGGGTACAAACAATGTCAATGACACATAACTTACCACTCAAATTAAGGCGCAATAAATATTCATTGAGTTGAGCACCTAACCAAACCCACTACTCTCCACTTATATAAACAACCATCATAGCCATGCTAATTTTCTATGCCTATAAATACTTAACCAATTAATCAAATACAATTCACTCTCAAATTTGTGCATGCAATTAGAGATTTTAAAGTAGTGAGCATGATGAAGATGAAAGTTGTGTGTGCAATGTTGCTAGTGGTAGTCCTTATGGTTGAAGTGACTACCATTGCTGAGGCTGTGACCTGTAGCCCTCTACAATTGAGCTCATGTCTAGGGGCAATTACGTCAAATACTCCACCTTCTGCTGATTGTTGCAACAAATTGAAGGAGCAAAAACCATGCTTGTGTGGATATGTTAGAAACCCAAATTTGAGGCAATATGTTAATTCTGCTGGTTCTAGAAGGGTTGCTAGTTCCTGTGGTGTTACCATACCAAATTGTTAAGTTCAAATTAATTAAAATCATGAACTCCTTTGCTATATATATGTATGATCCATCCATGCATGAGGTATTATAATATATTCTCACAAATTACAAGTTTATAATTAAGGTAGTATTATTGCTTCAAAAAAAAAGAAGGTAGTATTATGTGATGTATTGTGGCTTGAAACTTGTGATCTGTACTTAAGAATGATAAATAAAAATGTGATGGTGTTATTATTATTATTATTGACAAAAATTATTATTAGTATTATTATTATTCAATTATATTTATTATCTCGAACAAATTAACTTTGTTTTTTTTTTCTTTTTGGTAAAAATTAACTGATATTTATTCTTTTTTTTTTCTGGTTACAACTCTGATATTTATTCTATATGTGATTGAGTACAAGTTTGTGTCGAAGATTTTTTATCTTAAAAATAGTTTAAGGACTAATTAAAATTTCACATTTTAAAATAAATAATTTGATGTACATGATTCAAATCTCGATCCATGGATATTACATCTGCAATATCCCTATCTATGCTTATGGGTAGGGATGACAATGGGTGTCCATGGGTGTGAGTAGGGGTACTCGCGGTTCGGTTTGGATCAGTTTTGAAGCAAAAACTCATCCGATCCAAAAATAAATTCATTTGCGGTTTGGTTCGGTTTTGGATGACAAATAAAAAAAATCCGATCCAATCCGATCCAATATTATGCGGTTTAATTTGGATCGGTTTTTGGATATCCAAATTATAAATTGTAATTTTTTTTAATATATATAAATATTATAAAAAACGTTACAAAATAATAGTTTGACATTTTTGACAAAATAAATATTAAGTTTGATGTAAAATATAACATATAATATATTGAAAATTAATATTTTAGAATGACAATTACCAATTATATTCGAAACATATAAAAAGTAAAACAAAAAAAGATTAAATTAAACTAACATATAGTATTAACAAAATTTAAAATAGATTAAATTAATTAACAAAATTTAAAATGAAAAAAAAGGTTAATGCAATATATATATTAGCTAATATAGTGTCCCGTGAAAAAAATAAATTATAAACTTAGCAAATTTAACAGCTTTATTTGGTTCTTCTTAATTAATTGGTGACTGTTTGTCAAAAAAAAAATTAATTGGTGACCGATCACAAACCACATATATGATTTCTATCCAATAGAAAAAAATAGAAAAATTGGTGACCGATCAACAAATTTAACAGTTTTTTTAATTAATTTCTCTCTTCTCACTTTTCTATTTATCCAAACCATATAAAATTTCTATTCAATTTCTATTCTCTCTTATTTCTCTCTTCAGTAATTCTCTGTTCCTTATCTTTTTGGCATCAAAACATAGTAATTTCTATAGAAAAAACAAATTTTAATGACGGTGACAAACAAGAAAAAAATTTATTTTTTGTTAATTAGTCTAATTATTCTTGATTCAATATAGATAATCCACCATATTCAATATATGAAGAGAGAGAAGGATAAAGAAGAAAATGATTCGAGAAATAGAAACATCAAAGTGGACGGGTGAGATTGCGGAAGAAAATAGAGCAACATTTACATTGCTCACATGAACTAGCAAAGATGTCATTCTAATATTAATCATTTTTTTTTTTACACAATATTAGTCATCTTCTTAAGTAATAGTACGATTCATGTGATGGTCATGTATGACTATTTTTGGTCATGATGTCGACAATTGTCTAATGTGGACAATTGTCAATTTATTATTTAGTATCACAAGATGTTGACAATTGACTATTTGGTCATGATATTCGGGTCCCATGGTATTTTATTTTGGTCATGATTTTGGTTTTAATCGGCATTAAGATGACAATTGAACCCATATTTAATAGGTATTCATAAAAGTATATATTCCTTTCGTTCCAAAATATAAGAGTTAGTTTAACTAATACATGTATGCCAACGTACAATTTTGATCACTAATATATTTAATTATCTATTAGTAAAAATTATAAAAACTCAGTATTTTAAAAATATTCATCAAAGCAAATCAAACAAGGTGTTATATGCTAATATTTATATTTATATATTATTAAAAAAATATGGTCAAAGCAAAATAAATGAATAGTGTCATTTAGTCAAAATAGCTTTTATAAAATGAGACGGAGGGAGTACAATAGAGAGGATAAAAATTCGTATTTTTGGATACGGATAAGGATACAAGTATACAACCTATGGTAAAAAAAATATGTTGATAAAATCAATTATTCAATAGTAAAGCCTAGAATTTGTTATTTGTGCAAATACTTTTGCGAATATTGGATGTAGTTTGGATGAGTCTATATTTTTTATGAGTCTTGTCCGACTCAAAATCGTCGTTATTTTTATTGGATGGAGTTAGAACTACTCTGTTCAAAATAAAAAATTGCATAATGACTCAATAGTAGAACCTAAAACTGTGTGTAGAAATTTTTTACCAAGACTTTTTTTATTTTTATAAATTAAAAACATATAGGCATAAAAAATTATATGCCAAGACTTAAAGAAAAAGAAAAATTAACTGAAAATTAAACTAAAAAAATCATTATCTTGTAGGAAAAAAAAAATTTAACCTAAGAATAAATATTTTTTTTAGGCAATATGAAGAAATAATAATTTTTTGCATTTTTGTATAATAAATAGTAATAATATAAATATGTGAGATAAGCCATTTCTATCATGAACAAGTTCATGAAGTGGTGCATGATGCACCACTTCTCAATAACTCTACGACGAATATAAATTTTACTAAATCCACCGTTGGATTGAAAGTTTATATCACATAGATCATCTATAGAAATTTTTAGAAATATTGAAAATCATTTGATATGTTATTGAGACCCATCAAAATTAACGGTATTTAATAAAAACTCATAAACCGTTAATTTTGATGAGTCTTAATAACACATCAAATGATTTTCAATTTTTTAAAAAATTTGTATGGATGATATTTATGATATAAACTTTCAATCCAACAATACATTTTATAAAATTTGTATTCGTGATAGGGTTATTGACAAATGATACACCATACACCACTTGATTAACTTGTTAATATTAGGCAAAACATGTGAAAGAAAAAAAAAAACAGGGTCATTCCAACACATTTCAAGGCCCGGGTCGGACGAATTAAAAAATTGGCCATTTGAAAATAATAAATTAGTTAAATTAGTTTTTTATTTAAATTTCATTTTGTATCCTTCAAAAATTAAAATGATTTGTATTTAGCTATTACTAGTCCCACACCCGTGCGATACACGGGTATTATGCAGTATTTTATATTGTAATGTTGAAAAATCATTCGTATAAATTGAAACAATAAGTATTATGAAAATTATAATAATAACATCAACAACAAAATAATAATAATAAAAAAGTGATGTAAATATAAGATAGATATTAAAGATGTGTTTATATATTTCGAAAAGATTACAATGGATCCTATTGCATCTACCAAAATAAGTTGGTAATCCATAAATTGTCATGTCGCTATGAAAACGGTTTGTGGTCATACTCATATACTGTGTGTATAATGAAAAGTCATATGTATATAAATGTAAGTATATGAAAAAGTGTATAGAGATGACAATGATGTAAGTAGAAGTGATGTGGCATTAGTGAGTGGTTTAATTGGATATAAGTTACTGACGTGGATTAGAGTTAGATTAGTGGTTGCACAACTATCTAGAAATTATATATATGGATGTTTATACATTTAAAAAACTTATTTATACATCACATTTGAAGTTACTTTGGTATCTTCTTCATTAACATTGATTAGCAATATCTTTAACTCATTCTTCAAAATAACTATTGAAATGATAACTTATAATTGACCATGGAAAACAATCGATGTTGAAACATAAGTTTTTATTTATATTATAAATCTCATTGGAGGATTCTGTAGGCATATAAAAAAGTGTATAGAGATGACAATGATGTAAGTAGAAGTGATGTGACATTATTGAGTGGTTTAATTGGATATAAGTTACTGACGTGGATTAGAGTTAGATTAGTGGTTGCACAACTATCTAGAAATTATATATATAGATGTTTATACATTTAAAAAACTTATTTATACATCACATTTGAAGTTACTTTTTTAACTCATTCTTCAAAATAACTATGGAAATGATAACTTATAATTGACCATGGAAAACAATCGATGTTGAAACATAAGTTTTTATTTATATTATAAATCTCATTGGAGGATTCTGAGTTGGATAAACTACTTCATTATCTCTTACCAAAAAATTACTGTATTATCGAATTTGACATTTATATTAATTTGAAACTTATTGGAGCAAAGATAAACCAACTTAACTCATACTCAAATATCGAATTAATCCTCACAACAACAAATCCTAACAACAGCCGCATAAGGGTTTACACGCTTCTGCTAGGGTTTCTTCTCCACCATGGAAGTTGATCCCTCGCAGCCCTTTATTTTTACAACACCAGCCAATAATAAACCGCCCGACCAAGGGGGTACTCTCAACAACAACCATGTACACCAACGTGTGTCCTTTAAAGACAAGGTTATAGGTACGAATACAGTTCCGGCCGCTCGACCTAGAGTTGACTTGATCGGAGAAAAGCTTGCTCATATCGAATATAAGGACAATGATCGGCTTCAACCAATGGTGCATATTAACGATTCTGTCTTTGAGGGTCTAGATGCACCATTGAAAGATGCACTTGTGGTGAAACTTTTAGGAAAGAACATCGGTTTCCATCTAATGAAGGAGCGCTTACAGAAAATTTGGAGATTGAATGCTGGATTTGACATCATGAATATTGGGAATGGTTTTTTCATGGTGAAACTTGATAGCATTGACGACAGAACAAGAATCATGGATGGAGGGCCGTGGATGATTTATGATCACTACTTGACAGTGCAATGTTGGTCCCAAGAATTTGCCTCGCCAACGGCAAAGATTGATAAAACAATGGTTTGGATTCGTTTCCCTGGATTAAATCTCTTTTATTATGATGAAAGCATCCTCTTAGCCCTTGCTTCTGCAGTTGGAAGACCAATCAAGGTCGATAGTACGACTCTGGATGTTCGTCGGGGAAGGTTCGCTCGTGTGTGTGTTGAAATTAATTTGAATCAACCTGTGGTGGGTAAAGTTTGGATAAGAGACTACTGGTATCAAGTTGAATACGAAGGTTTGCACCGTATTTGTTCGACCTGTGGTTGTTATGGACACCTTACCAGGGGGTGTAAGTCTACTCTGACGCGCCCCTCTGCCGGAACTCCAGCCACTGCAACACAAACACAATCTGCTGCGGATCTCCAGCAACATGCCGTTTCCAGCACACACCATAATGACAGAGTTAATGCACCAGTTTTATTGGATGCAAATCAAGGTAATCCTGATACTATAATTGAGAATAAGTTGAATGGTGATTGGTTAGTTGTAAAACGCAAAGTCAAAAAATCTTCTGGATCTAAATCTTCTAAACATGGCATGGATTTGAATATGAAAAGTAATAATGGTAAGGATTTGAATAATAAAGGAAACAAGAATGTGATACAATCACATGCACTACGGGACTCCTCCCTTAAATCTCATGTTAAAAAGAGTAATAATCATCCATCTCAAGCTAATGGGGCCCACTTATTAAAAACAAAACCAAGTGAAGGGGTGACCACTATCAACCATAAACGACAACGTCAAGACCCCATCTCTTTGGCTGACTCACATGCTACTCAACTAGCTTGTAATGCTCTTTCAATTCCCAACAATAATATGCACTTCAAGAATAATGATCCCCTTGATGCTGGGTTTGGAGCCAGACCAACGGTTAATATGCAAGCTATTTCAAACAATAGATTCATTTTGCTGCATGACGAGGGGGACACGTGCAACTCTAATCACGATGGTGCCGCATGTATGGATGGAGTTGGCGGTGAGTCTCAAGAACATAGCACTCCTAATGTCAATACCCAGGACGAGGTTCAAGAGACACCCTCTGATGATATGGCTACTTGATTTGTAGTTTACTCTAATATCCTCCTCTGACATATATTTTATGGATAGCTTTAATAATTTTTCTATTTTATCTTGGAATATTAGAGGTGCCTCTAGTGCTCATGCTAAACGACATGTTCGTGACTTGATTAATCTTCATCATCCTTCTCTTTGTTGTATCTGTGAGACTCATGTTCAGTTCTCAAAGGTGAAGCGATTTTGGTTTTCCTTGGGATATAATCCTATTTTTCTGCAGGAAGCCAATGGTCATTCTGGTGGTATTTGGGTCCTCTCCCACTTGACTAATCTTGACGTGTCGCTTGTTGATAGTTGGAATCAAGTTATCACCTTCACTATTAGACGACAAGATGCTTTTTGGCATTGTTCTGCTGTTTATGCTTCTCCAGGCTTTCTCAACCGACGCACCCTCTGGGACTACCTCAAACATCTTCGTAGCACTCTTATTGGACCTTGGCTTCTAGTAGGCGACTTTAATGAAATTTTATTGTCTAATGAAGTTGCAGGTGGCAGTTTCAATCATACTCGCGCGTCTTTGTTTGGTGATATGTTAACAGACTGCAATCTCTTGGATCTTCATATTATTGGAGGTCTTTATACCTGGCGTAAAAATGTGCAACTTGGGGGTCATGTTCGCAAACGTCTTGACAGATGTGTTGCTGATGTTGACTGGCAACTTTCCTTTCCTCATGCTCTAGTGGAAGTGTTGCCGCAACACTATTCTGATCACAATCCTCTTCTGCTTAGTTGTTGTAAATCTAGAAGCATTAAAGCCAAACTTTTTCACTTTCAAGCAGCTTGGATTTCGCACCCAGATTACGAAAGACTTGTTGACAATGTTTGGTGTAACACACATGAGAGTGCTACTGTTAAGTTATGGGAGGTAAAAGAGCAGTCTATAATTTTCAATAAAGATACATTTGGCAACATTTTTAAAAAGAAACGTCGGCTTGAAGCTCGCATTAAAGGGGTTCACCGTCAGCTTGACTCTTTCATTTCATCAGATTTGATTAACTTGGAGCGCAACTTACAAAGTCAGTATAATGAAATTTTAGCTCAAGAAGAAATGCTATGGTTCCAAAAGTCTAGGGAAAATTGGGTTAAATATGGTAATCGAAATACCAAATTCTTCCATACTCAAACAATTATTCGTAGAAGGAGAAATAAGATCACTGGTTTAAATGTCAATGGTATATGGTGCACTAATGACGATATTTTGAAGGATGAAGCACTCAAATTTTTCAAGGGCTTATTTCAATCTAATGATTTTTGCAACCCTCATGGTCTCCAACTATCAAACATCCCACAACTAAGTCAAGAACTTAAAGACCGTCTTCTTCTTCCCGTCTCTCTAATGGAAGTGAAAAATGCGCTCTTTTCCATGGCCTCTTATAAGGCACCTGGACCAGATGGCTTCCAACCAGTGTTCTTCAAGACCTATTGGCACATTGTGGCAGGTGATGTGTGGGGGCTGATAGCCAAAGCCTTTACTACAGGTGACATTGAGCCTCATCTTGCTGAAACTTTGATAGTTCCTATCCCTAAGATTGATGAGCCTAAACATTTAACTGACTTTAGACCTATCAGTTTATGCAATGTCTTGCTTAAATTGATCTCTAAAATTTTGGTATGTCGTATACGACCGTTCTTGGATGACTTCATTGGCCCTCTCCAAAGTAGCTTCATCCTAAATAGAGGTACTGCTGATAACGCTCTAATCGCTCAAGAGTTGGTGCATCACATGCATAAAAAGAAGGGTAAATCAGGTTTTCTAATGTTCAAGATTGACTTTGAGAAGGCATACGACCGGATCGATTGGCACTTTCTTAAGCTCACTCTGTCTGAATTTGGTTTCCCTCCTCATATTATTACGCTCATCATGAATTGTACTACATCTTCATCCTTATCTCTTAAGTGGAATAATGAGAAGTTAGACAGTTTTACTCCGACTCGTGGTTTGCGGCAAGGAGACCCTCTTTCTCCCTACTTGTTTGTTCTTTGTATGGAAAAGTTGGCCTTACTTATTCAAGATAAGATCAATACTGGTCAGTGGCAGCCTATTCAACTCACTAACCATGGCCCAGCTATCTCTCACCTTTTCTTCGCTGATGATTGTCTCCTCTTTACCAAGGCAAAATCCTCCCAAGTAAGGCTTGTTCAAGAGGTCCTTCACTCATTTTGCGTTGCTTCTGGCATGAAGTTCAACATACACAAGTCTAAATTCCTTCCCTCCAAGAATATTCATCGACACTGTTGGATATTTGAAATTGGCTTAATTTTGCTAAAACAAATATGCTAACAAGATGTTGGAAAACATGTTACAACATCCTTTTTGCTGAAGGAAATCTCGCGCATTTATGAGAGCATCTGCTATATATGGAAATCCACTTTAAGAGCACGCGTATTGAAGATCTGATCTGATCAGGAGTTTTAAGGATAAGACAAACTTAATGGAATAGCTGGATGACTTATCCTATCATATAAAGTCCTTTAAACACTTTTGGAAAGTCTTGATATATCCTTAATGAAGATTGAAAAAGGATCAGACCACCTTTTATGATTCTCAAGGAGCGTCTGAGCATTTGTGAAGAAGAGGAGCGTGCTAGATCATTATATATACGAAGACCAAGCTCAAGACTAAGTATCTCATTGAAAAATATTAGTTACACATATTGAGTCTTTGTTGAGTCTTTTATTGTTTGATTGTAATTCTTGCTTGTGGATTCTATAACACGAGTTAAGAAGTAAGTTTATTATTTTAAGGTGACTCCTAAGCTTTGAAGTACGAAGTTTACCGTGTGTGATTCACTTGAAGCTTTTAAGCAAAAGTGAAGTGTTGTCTTGACAAGTTGTCGCCACATCATTCTTAACATTGTTTAAACAACACAGGTTGTGTTGTGTGAGTGGAAGTGAGATGGGATCTCATGTCTAGGAGTTCCTAGGCAGAAGTTGCATGAGTAGTGTCGAGGTTATAAGGCGTAAACTAGGGGTTTGCTGGAGGTCTTAGTGTAAGACGTAAATCCTAGGGTTTGCTGGAGGTCTTAGTAACTAGAGCTATTAGTGGATTTCCTTCCTGGATTGGTATCCCCCAGAGTAGGCAGTTGGCTGAACTGGGTTAACAATTACTTGTGTCATTTATTTATTTTCTGTCAGTTTTTATATGTTATATAAGATGTGCCAACAATAGAAACAACGTTAATCATAAAGTAGTTGTTGGGACAACTTAGGCAACATCATTCTAGTGATACCAGAATTTCAATTGGTATCAGAGCAGGCACCCTGTTCTGTTATTTTGGGTGAGCTCCAGGGAAAGTACTTTCTGGTACAATGGATAAAGAAGAAGGGTCAGTGTCTAAACCTCCTTTACTGACAGGTCCTGAGAACTATGATTATTGGAAATCTCGTATGGAGGCTTTCATAAAATCAATTGACAGCAGGACATGGAAGGCTGTGTTACGTGGATGGGAACCACCAATGGTTCTTGACAAAGATGGCAATAAAACTGATGTTAAGAAGCCACATGATGAATGGACTAAAGATGAGGATGATCTGGCACTTGGCAACTCCAAAGCCTTATATGCAATTTTCAATGATGTGGATGCAAACATGTTCAGGCTTGTTAAGAGATGTATTACTGCTAAGCATGCCTGGGAAATTCTGAGAAAAGCTCATGAAGGAACATCAAAAGTTAAGCTATCTAAGCTTCAGATGCTCAAAACCAATTTTGAGAATCTCAGAATGAAGGAGGAAGAAACCATTCATGACTTTCAGATGAATGTGCTTGACTTTGCAAATTCGTTTGATGCACTTGGAAAACCTATCTCAGATGAGGAGCTAGTTGGAAAAATACTCAGATCTTTGCCTAAAAGATTTGATATGAAGGTGACAGCCATTGAAGAGGCTCATGATCTCTCAAGCCTAAATTTAGATGAACTCATAGGATCACTTCAGACCTATGAAATTGGTTTGAACAGAAGGAATGAAAAGAAAGATAAGAATCTAGCCTTTGCTTCAAAAAGTGCTGCTGATTTACAAATTGAATCTGAAGGTGAAGAAAGCTTAGCTGAGTCTATGGCTATGCTTGGGAGACAGTTCAACAAGTTGATGAAGAAAGTGGATCAAAGGTCCAAGCCAAATGGTCGATTCAACAACAACAAACAATCTAGCTTTCAGAAAAAGACAAGTGAAGATGAAAAAGGAGTGAGATGCCATGAATGTGAAGGTTTTGGCCATATCAGAACTGAATGTCCAACCTTTCTAAAAAGGCAAAAGAAAAGTCTTGTGGTTTCATGGTCTGACACAGATTCAGAGGAGGAAGAATCTGCCAAATTTGTTAATGCTTTAACAGGAGTTTGTGTATCTGACTCAGAATCATGTGATGAGGAGGTAACTTATGAGGAACTAGCTGCTACTTACAAAGATCTTCATAATAGAAGTATAGAAGTCTGCAAAGCATTGGAGAAACAAAAGAAGATCAATGGCAAACTGCAAGCTGAGAGAAATGACTTACTCATGAACATTAATAATCTCAACATTAAGGTTGAAGATCAGAGTAGTCAAATTCGACAGTTGGAAATGGAGAAGTCTAACCTCCTGTGTAAAGTTGCTGAACAAGGTGAAGAAGTGACCAAGTTAAATGCTGACTTGGATCAAGTCACAAAAGTGGCTAAAATGATGACCAAAGGTACTGATGCCTTTGAGGAGATGTTACAAAGACAAAACTACGGGAAACCTAAGCCCATTGGTTTTGAACATGAAAGAGTAAAGCAACAGATGAAGTTCAACAATGCCACTATACATACTCCAATCAACAACACGTTTGTGTCAGGAGGATTGTCGCAACATCCTATGGAACAGCCTGTGCCCAGGTTCTATAACTGGACATGTCATCATTGTGGAAGGAAAGGACATATTAGGCCTTTCTGCTATAGGCTGCACGGATATCCAAGGAGAGTTCATCAAGAATTCTATACTCCTGTCTTTCCTAATGTTACAACAAGACAGGAATGGAGAGAAAAGAAGAAGATCACAGGTCTAATAACTCATACATCCTTGAGAGCTTCTTCAAGAGAAACCTGGTACTTTGATAGTGGCTGTTCTAGACACATGACAGGTGTTGAACACTATCTTGAAGACTTGAAGTCATATGCTACCAGCTTTGTGACCTTTGGAGATGGAGCCAAAGGAGAGATCAAGGGAGTTGGTAAACTAGCAAACCATGGCTTACCAAAGCTAGATAATGTGCTGCTTGTAAAAGAGCTTAAAGCAAATCTAATCAGCATAAGCCAACTTTGTGATCAAGGCATGAAAATTAACTTCACAAAAGCTGAATGTCTAGTTACAAATGAGCAAGGAGAGCTGTTGATGAAAGGAGTAAGGTCAAGAGACAACTGTTATCTTTGGATACCTATAGAATAATATCTATCCACATGTCTTATTAGCAAAGAAGATGAGGTAAAGTTGTGGCACCAAAAACTTGGTCACCTGCACCTCAAGGGCATGAAAAAGGCAATAGCTAAAGAGGCAATCAGAGGTCTTCCAAAACTCAAAATTGAGGAAGGAAGTATATGTGGAGAATGTCAAATAGGGAAGCAGACAAAGATGTCGCATCCAAAGTTGCAACATCTTACCACAACAAGGGTTCTAGAATTACTGCACATAGACCTGATGGGGCCAATGCAAGTGGAGAGCCTTGGAGGAAAAAGGTACGCGTTTGTCATGGTAGATGACTTTTCAAGGTTCACATGGATTGAATTTCTAAAAGACAAATCTGAAAGTTTTGATGCATTCAAAGAACTTTGTCTTCAACTCCAAAGAGAAAAGAACTCTGCTATTGTAAGGATACGAAGTGATCATGGTAAAGAGTTTGAGAATGCAAGCTTTCTTGAATTCTGCATCTCTGAAGGAATCAAGCATGAATTCTCAGCTCCAATCACACCTCAACAAAATGGTGTTGTTGAGAGGAAGAACAGGACAATACAAGAGTCAGCCAGAGTGATGTTGCATGCAAAACATCTTCCATATCAATTCTGGGCTGAGGCTATGCATACTGCTTGTTATATTCACAATCGTGTCACACTCAGAACTGGAACTTCTACTACACTATATGAACTGTGGAAAGGCAGAAAACCAACTGTCAAACACTTTCATGTGTTTGGAAGTAAGTGCTATATCCTATCTGATAGAGAGCACAGAAGAAAAATGGATCCTAAAAGTGAAGAAGGATTGTTTCTTGGATATTCAACAAACAGCAGGGCCTATAGAGTTTACAACCAGAGAACCAAGGTAATAATAGAATCTATCAATGTTGTGATAGATGATTTGACATCTACTAAAACATCTGACACTGAAGATGATGTTGCAACAACTTTGCCAACATCTGAAGAAGCTGTAGCAGAAAAGGAATCAGATTCAGATGATGAATCAACCATTCCTACACCTCGTCCTGTGAGTAAAGTTCCTTCAATAAGAATACAGAAGAACCATCCCAAGGATCTCATCATAGGAAATCCTAACCAGTGAATTGCTACAAGAAGGACTAATGAAGTGGTTACTAATTCATGTTTTGTTTCAAAAGTTGAGCCTAAAAATGTAAAAGAGGCTCTCACTGATGAGTTTTGGATAGAAGCCATGCAAGATGAATTAACTCAGTTTAGAAGAAGTGATGTGTGAGATCTTGTTCCTAGACCCAATGGTGTTAATGTCATAGGCACAAAATGGGTGTTCAAGAACAAGTCAGATGAAAATGGTGTTGTAACAAGAAACAAGGCAAGGTTAGTGGCTCAAGGGTACACTCTGGTTGAAGGACTTGACTTTGATGAAACATTTGCGCCAGTTGCAAGACTGGAATCTATTAGGCTACTTCTTGGTATAGCATGCATCTTCAAATTTAAGCTGTACCAAATGGATGTCAAGAGTGCCTTTCTTAATGGGTACCTACATGAAGAAGTTTATGTAGAGCAGCCAAAAGGTTTTGTAGATCCTGCTAATCCTGATCATGTGTACAAGCTGAAGAAGGCTCTTTATGGACTGAAACAGGCTCCAAGGGCCTGGTATGAAAGGCTGACAAATTTTCTTGTTAGTCAAGGATACAGAAAAGGAGGCCATGACAAAACCTTGTTTGTTAAAGAACAAGAAGAGAAGCTGATGATTGCCCAGATTTATGTTGATGACATAGTATTTGGTGGAATGTCTGAAAAGATGGTGCAACATTTTGTACAACAGATGCAATCAGAGTTTGAAATGAGTTTGGTAGGTGAGTTAACATACTTTCTTGGTCTGGAAGTCAAACAGATGGAAGATACCATATTTGTGTCTCAAAGCAAGTATGCAAAGAATATGATCAAGAAATTTGGAATGGACACTGCAGCACACAAAAGAACTCCAGCTGCTACTCATTTGAAGCTAACCAAAGATGAGAATGGCATTGATGTTGATCAAAGCCTATACAGAAGCATGATTGGTAGTCTCTTGTATCTTACAGCAAGTAGACCTGACATCACTTTTGCTGTTGGTGTGTGTGCAAGATATCAGGCCAAACCTAAGATGAGCCATCTTGTACAAGTCAAAAGAATCTTGAAGTATGTTAAGGGCACCAGTGATTATGGAATTCTGTTCTCCCAGACAAAGAACTCTACTTTGGTAGGGTATTGTGATGCAGATTGGGCTGGAAGTGCTGATGATAGAAAGAGTACCTCAGGAGGATGCTTCTTTTTGGGTGACAACTTGATCTCATGGTTCAGCAAGAAGCAGAATTGTGTGTCTCTATCCACTGTAGAGGTTGAATACATAGCTGCAGGTAGCAGTTGTTCACAGTTTATGTGGATGAAACAGATGCTGAAAGAATATAATGTTGACCAAGATGTCATGACATTATATTGTGACAACTTGAGTGCAATCAATATATCAAAGAATCCAGTTCAACACTCAAGAACCAAACACATAGACATCAGGCATCATTTCATCAGAGACCTTGTTGAAGAAAATTGTGTGGAACTTAAGCACATTGGTACAAGTGAACAGCTAGCTGACATTTTTACAAAGGCGCTTGATGCTAATCAGTTTGAATTTTTAAGGGGCAAATTGGGAATTTGCCTGCATGAAGAAGCATAGCAGTTACAGCAGTTGAGGCGTGCAAAAGGAAACCGTTTTCTCTCCCATCAATCAATGCACGCTAATTTAGGGAAATCATTACACACTTCCCTTAAATATATCATCACACGCACTCAATTACTTTTCTCCCAAAATCTAGCTTTTGTCCGTAAACCCTATTCTCACACTTCTCTCATCAAACTCCATCTATTCATCTTCTCAAACCTCAGAAAACTTCAACTAAACATGTCTGAATCATCACAAACTACAAAGTCCGGCCGTTCTACTCGATCAAAGGCAAAAATAGAATCCTCGAAGATCATCAAGGACGCCGTCCCTGTTACAACTGTTCGTGTTTCCAAACCCAAAGCTCAATCAAATGTCGCTGAGAAGAAAGGGAAAGGAAAATCTGTTGAAAAGAAGGAAACCCCAAAAGTAAGTGATGATATCTCTCCTTCTACTGTTAAATCTAGTAAGGGAAGTTCTAAAAAGAAGAGAAGAGATTACAAGTCTAGGATCCCTCTGAATATGTCTGATTTGGTTTTTGAGTCAAATGTTAACACATCTGAGAAAGCAACTGAAGTAGAAACTCAGAACCCTAAATCTGTGTCTGAAGTTGTTGAAACACTTATTTCAATTACTGATAACCCTAGCCAAGAAAAATTGGGATCTGATGCTGAAAAGAGAGATCTTAATACTATGCCTGTTGAAACTGAGATGGAAGACACCCCTACAGAGGTTGAGCCTGATATTGCTGATAAATCACCAACTATTGCTGAGATGGTGGCTGAAAAATCAACCCATGAGGTAACTGAAGAGGTTGTCATGAAAGATGTTGAGACATCCTTGAATGAAAATGAAGAAGTTGAAACTGCTGAGGAAGAACCTGTGAAGGAAGCTGCTGCTGAAAAAGATGTTGAGACAACTGTCACAACATCTGAGACCTCAGATGAAGAAACTGGAACTGCTGATGAAGGTACTTCTGATGATGAAAGGGACACTCAATCTGAAGAGAGCAACCATTCCATCCCCACAGAAGAACCAGAGATTGAAGCTGACAAATCTGCAGAAGCTGAGAAGGAAAAAGAAAAGGATGTAGTAGATGTTGATGATTATGTCACCACCAAGACTGCTGTAAAACCAACTGGTGGTATAACAAAAAGGTTGAGAAGCTGTACAGGGAAGGCTGTGGCCACTGCAAGCAAGACTCCTGCACCAAGAGTGAAAACAAAAGGTGTTGGACCAGTCAAAGGTTGGAGCAAAGTTCTCTCTCCTCCCAGCAAGAAGAAGGAGACTCTGAAGAGGAAGAAAGAGTCATCTAGTGACTCAGACTATGATGCTGCTGAAGATGTTGCTAACATCTCATCTCCCAACCCTAAGAAGGCTACTGCAAAGAAGGTTCTGTTGGAACAAAATGGATTTAAAAATGTTTGCCCCTAAATCTATAAAGGTTTTGATGATAACAAAGTATTAATAAACAATTGGAAGGACTAAAAATTTATTTTAAGTGCGCAGATATAAGCATCAGGTAAGCTCTGAGTGAACTTCAGAGGATGTGAATTCAGAAGTTCAAGCGCTCAGAAGATGTTGGACTTCAGAAGATACAACATTCAGAGGATGAAGTCTTCAGAACTTCTTGACTGATTACAAGCTTCATCAACCTCTGAAGATCTTTTGGATATCTGTAAAAGATTCCCTTTGCAAGTCAACTCTTCTACCAATGAAGAAAAGGACCTTTCAAGCCTGATCAGTCCAGCTACTCTTGTTTTGTCTGTCCTCTTTTGAGAACGTGGGTCTTCAGTTTTGTTAAGCTGAATAAGGAAAGTCCACTCTGCAGTAGTCAAAGTAACTGAAACTCTTTCTTAGTTTTGGATACAACCAAACTGCATCAAGACAGACTGCTTGAAGACAAAAGATTATCAACTCCAACGGTTCTTTTTGCAACGACTATTTTCTAGTGATATATATATACTAGAAGATTCAGCTACAACATTATTAAGAATTATCAAGAATTGAATGTGCGCTGAACAAACTCTGAACTCTGAAATATACAAGCTCTGAACCTCTGTTAAGTGTTTTTGCACTTTAGTCTAATACTCTGTACTCTTTGTATTGGCTCTCTTTAGGTTCTGTTAAGAGCACTTGTATATTGTTATATACTTTACTATTACTTGAGAAACTTAAGCTTGTGTGCTTAAGTGTGAAGTCTTAAGCTTGTGTGCTTGAGCATTGTTGAGAAGTCTCTTGCTTGTGTGCTTGAGCAGGTGTAATCTTGTGTGATTATAGTGAACTCCCTTGGAAGTGCAAGGGGACTGGACTACTCTCGTTTTGTGAGAGGAACCAGTATAAATTGCTTGTGTGATTTCTCTCTCTCTCTCTTGTTATTATTTGTGTTATTTTATCCGCTGCTAACTTAGTTGAGTTAAGAACTTGAAAAAGTTTTAACTTAGCTAAAACACAATTCAACCCCCCCTTCTTGTGTTTTCACACCTTCAATTGGTATCAGAGCCTGGTTTGTTACTTTCACTTGACAGTGAGACAGTAAAGATCTTGTGAGAACACTATGTCTGGAGGAGATGATAGTAGTACTAGAACAACCGGTGAAGCTGGTGAGGCCAGTGGTGCTGGTGGTGGTCCTAGAAATGCTTTTGGTTTTGACTACTTAAGTAATGAATCACATGAACATAGTGGCAACAGAAAAGCCCCTATATTCAATGGTGATGCTTCATTATTTGAGTGGTGGAAAGAGAGATTGTATAGCAATATTACCGCTATTGATCATGAGTTGTGGGATTTGGTTGAGTTGGGAGTAACTTTTGAAAACTTAAATGAACATGGAAGATTGTCCATTGAGCATAGAAAGTTACTCACACCAGCTAACTTAAAAATCTACACTAAGCATCATAGAGTAAAGGACATTGTTGTTGGTGCTATTAGACATGAGGATTATGTCAGAATAGAGAACAAGTCTACTGCTAAATCTATCTTTGATTCTATGTGTGCTACCTATGATGGTAATGAAAAGGTTCAAGAGGCTAAAGCTAGTCTTTTGATAAGGCAATATGAACTATTCACTATGCAACAAGATGAAAACATTGAGACTATGTTTACAAGGTTTCAAATCCTTGTATCTGGTCTTAAAGCTCTTAAGAGAAGTTATTCCACCTATGACCATGTTCAGAAGATTCTGAGAAGTCTTCCTATTGCTTGGAGACCCAAGGTCACTGCAATAGAGGAAGCTCAAAATCTCAAGACTCTGAGTCTTGAAGCTCTGATAAGCAATCTCAGAAGCCATGAGATGGTTCTGGATGCTGACTCAGAAACTAAGAAGAAGTCCAAGTCAGTGGCTTTACAGTCAACTAGGACTACTTCTAAGGCTCTTAAGACTCAGCTTCTTGATATTGAAGAAGAATCTTCTACTGATGGTCAAGAGGATGAGATGAATGAGGATGAGTTTGCTTTATTTACCAAGTTTCAGCAATGGAACAGATTTAACAAAAGAAATTTCAGAGGTAACAGCTCCAGAAATTTTGTCAGCAAAAAGGATGATCAGAAGAACTGCTTCAACTGTAAGAAGCCAGGACACTTTATTGCTGATTGTCCAGAAATGTCTGCTAAAGACAAAAGCAAAAGATACAGCTCAAAGAAGCAACAATTCAAGAGCAAATTGAAAAAGAGTCTGATGGCTACTTTTGAAGAGCTATCATCTGAGGAAGAAGTTGAGGAAGAAGAAGAGGCAAATCTAGCCCTGATGGCTTCAGCTGACTCAGATGCAGACTCAGACGATGAATCAGAATCAGAATCAGATTCTGAAGTAACTGATGAGGTATTTTCTGACTGCTCTAAATCTCAACTTATAACTGCACTTAACAAGGTCATTGAGAAACATCTCAGAGTGTTAAGTAAACAAAAAGTTTTACAAGAAAAGCTTAACACTCTGACTGAACAAGCAGAACATTTTCAAGGTCTGTATCAAGAAACTCTGAATAGAGTAAATGACTTTGAAAAGGGTTGTGCTGTTTGTCACAAACCTATTGATGAGCAGGAAATAGCTCTTCAACAGTTTGTGCATCTCAACCTTGGGAAGAGCAAAGCTGCTAATAGAATTTATAATGTTTTAAGACATAGAGGAGAAGGACTTGGCTATGAATATGGTAGAACATATTCAAAGCTGAAGACCTCTGCCAAAAAGGTTGGAAAATCTTGGGTTTATTATGTTGTTCCACAAAGTGAAGAGGGAAAGAATCCTGGTAGTGTTGAAAATGACAAAGATGATCTGAGTAATTTAGAAGCTGACAGCTCAGAGGAACCCAGTTCCTCAGGATCTGGAAGAAGATGTTCAGAAGATAGAAGTTGTTCAGAACCTGAGAACATCAGTTCAGAAGTTCTGAAAGCTTCAACATCTGAAACTTCAAAATCTGGATCCAAAGGAACTTCAGTACCTGAAGCAAGTCAATCTAAAGGATCAGAAGTTCTTAAAAAAAAAAATTCTAAATCTCAGATGGAGTACAGGACTCAGATTATTTATGATTCTAGAGTCAGTAGACATAATCAATCAGAACATGGGATTGATGATAGATACAAACCCTGGAATCATAAACAATCCAAATCCTGGAATAATAACAGATTTCAAAAGAAAAGGTTTCAAAAAGGTCATTACTCCAAACCAAGATCTTTCTCCAACACTAGACAACATAATAAGCATTTGTGGACTAACAAGCGTGGACCCAGAAGATGGGTACCAAAAGCTGAAATTATGTACCATTCAGATTTACCAACTAGGAAAGGATATGTCCTACCTAGTGTGTGGAAACAAGTCTTATGCAAGGGAAGAAGGGCTTATGTCCTAGACCAATGGCTGACAAGTTCTCAAGTTAACAATCAGAACTTGATAAATGAAGAGGAAGAATACTGGGATGACTTTATCATTAACCTTGATGAAGAGTTCTATCGCAATGATTAAAGTTGTTTCTCATACAGCCTGCCACTCAAAGAAGTATCATGAAACACTCATGGTATTTGGATAGTGGATGTTCAAGGCATATGACTGGTGACAAACAACTATTTTCCAAGCTGACTATGAAAGAAGGAGGATCTGTTGGCTTTGGAGGTAATCAAAAAGGAAAGATAATAGGTACAGGTACAGTAGGTAATTCTTCCCTATCTATTAATGATGTTTGGTTAGTTGATGGACTCAAACATAACCTATTGAGCATAAGTCAATTTTGCGACAATGGTTATGTAGTTGTCTTTAATAAGGAATCATGTACTGTGTCTAAACAATCTGATAACTCCATGATATTCAAAGGTCTGAGAAAGAACAATGTTTATAAAATTAATCTTTCTGATTTGAATGAACAAAAAGTGATGTGTCTTTTGACCTTGAGTGAAGAAAAATGGATCTGGCATAAGAGGTTAGGCCATGCTAACTGGAGGTTAATCTCTAAGCTTAGTAAGCTTGACCTTGTCAGAGGTTTACCTAAAATCAAATATCACTCAAACACACTTTGTGGTTCATGTCAAAAAGGAAAGATTACAAAATCTTCTTTTAAACCTAAGAACATTGTCTCTACCTCAAGACCATTGGAACTTCTTCACATTGATCTTTTTGGGCTAGTTCACACTGCCTCTATCAATGGAAAGAAGTATGGATTAGTAATTGTTGATGATTACAGTAGATGGACTTGGGTAAAATTCCTAAGAACAAAAGATGAAGCTTATGATGAGTTTAGCATCTTCTGCAAACAAATTCAAAATGAAAAAGGCTACACCATTTTAAAAGTTAGAAGTGATCATGGTGGAGAATTTGAAAATGAACCTTTTGAAAACTTTTGTGAAAAATATGACATTTTGCATGAATTCTCTTCTCCTAGAACACCTCAACAAAATGGGGTTGTAGAAAGGAAGAATAGAACTCTGCAAGAAATGGCCAGAACCATGATGCATGAAACAAATGTAGCAAAGTTTTTATGGGCAGAAGCTGTAAACACAGCATGTTATGTTCAAAATAGAATCTATATCAGATCTAAGTTGAACAAAACTGCTTATGAATTGTTCAAAGGAAGAAAACCTGATATTTCTTATTTTCATCAGTTTGGATGTACGTGTTACATCTTAAATAACAAAGTCCATCTAAAGAAATTTGATGCTAGAGGTTATAAGGGTATTTTTATAGGATACTCTGAACGCTCAAAAGCATACAGACTGTATATTTCTGAAACACACACTGTGGAAGAAAGTATGCATGTCAAATTTGATGACAAAGAGCCTGACCAAGTGTCAGAGCTTGTGGAAGGTTTGTCTAGATTTCAGGTATCAGAGGATCAATATTCAGATATTCCAAACTACTCAGAACATCCATTCTCTGAAGAACCTCTGAATATAACAGTTCCTACAGACTCTGAACAACAAAGAACTGAAGCAACTGCTGAACCTGATGTTGATGAGTCTGAAGATGATGAGCCCCCAAGAAATACCTTCAAATACAAATCATCACATCCAGAGGAACTGATCTTAGGCAACAAGGATAGTCCAAGGAAGACAAGATCTCAACTAAGAAATGAGGAATCTTTAGTTGGTCTTATCTCAATGATGGAACCTTCAAAGATTGATGAAGCTCTGAAAGATGATGCTTGGATTGTAGCAATGCAAGAAGAGCTGAATCAATTTCAAAGGAATGATGTATGGACTCTAGTGCCTAAACCTTCACACAAGAACATTATTGGAACAAAATGGGTATTCAGAAACAAGCTGAATGAACAAGGTGAAGTGGTAAGAAACAAGGCTAGATTGGTTGCACAAGGTTATAGTCAACAAGAGGGGATTGACTATACTGAAACCTTTGCACCAGTTGCTAGACTTGAAGCAATCAGGTTACTTCTATCTTATGCTGTTAATCATGGAATTACCTTGTATCAGATGGATGTTAAAAGTGCCTTCTTAAATGGTTTTATTTCTGAAGAAGTGTATGTTAAGCAACCTCCTGGTTTTGAAGATGTCTCAAACCCAGAACATGTTTTTAAATTGAAGAAATCACTGTATGGTCTGAAACAAGCTCCAAGAGCTTGGTATGATAGACTCAGTAATTTCCTTCTTGAAAAGGGTTTTGAGAAAGGGAAGGTTGACTGCACACTCTTTA
Source organism: Trifolium pratense (assembly GCF_020283565.1). NCBI lineage: Eukaryota > Viridiplantae > Streptophyta > Magnoliopsida > Fabales > Fabaceae > Trifolium > Trifolium pratense. The sequence continues at coordinate 41,189,131 of NC_060064.1, read as the reverse complement.
GAAAAACAACTAAAGAAGACATTTTAATCATTCAAATTTATGTTGATGATATTATTTTTGGTTCAACTAATGCTTCCTTGTGCAAGAATTTTTCTAAGATAATGCAGGATGAATTTGAAATGAGCATGATGGGAGAATTGAAATTCTTTCTTGGAATTCAAATCAATCAGAAGAAGGAAGGAACTTATGTTCATCAATCAAAGTACACCAAGGAACTTCTGAAGAAATTCAATCTAGATGACTGCAAGATAATGAACACTCCTATGCATTCAACTACCAACATGAGCAAGTCAGATGATGAAGGAAAAGTAGATCAAAAGGTCTACAGAGGTATGATTGGTTCCTTACTCTATCTGACAGCCTCTAGACCAGATATTTTATTCAGTGTATGCTTATGTGCAAGATTCCAGTCAGATCCTAGAGAATCTCATCTTACAGCTGTAAAGAGAATCTTCAGGTATCTGAAAGGAACAACTAATCTTGGACTTCTCTATAAGAAATCCAATGATTATGTGCTAAATGGATTCTGTGATGCTGACTATGCTGGAGATAAAATTGAAAGAAAATCCACAAGTGGCAATTGTCAATTTGTTGGTGAAAACCTTATCTCCTGGGCTAGTAAGAGACAAACTACTATAGCTTTGTCTACAGCAGAAGCAGAATACATTTCAGCAGCTAAGTGTTGTACACAACTACTCTGGTTAAAATATCAGTTAGAAGATTATCAGGTAAGCAGTAACAATATTCCTTTATATTGTGATAATACTGCAGCCATTCATTTATCTAAAAATCCTATTCTACACTCTAGAGCCAAACATATTGAAATTAAACACCATTTTATCAGAGATTATGTTCAGAGAGGCATTATAGATATTAAGTTTGTTGATACTGAAAATCAATGGGCTGACATATTTACTAAAGCCTTACCTGTTGAAAGATTTGATTTTATTAAGAAACATCTGAACATGTTTTCAATCTCTGAATGAAAATTTTTTTTGGCAATTAAAGTGTAAGAAGTTATGTATATCAGAACTTATGATTCAGAACATCTGAAACACAAGCTCTGAAGTACTTGACTCTGATAGAGAATTTTAAATAACTCAGAGGCTCTGAACTATTTAAGTGGGAAACGTTTAGTATTCACTGCTGAACAGTTGTCCATTAAAATAGCAGTTACCGAGTAAATTTCTGCACGTGGTCTACGTGTGTCAGGTAGTGGGTGGTTAATGATGACTTTTGGTATTCAACTTTCTGTCAATTAGCGTAACTTCCCAAATTTGCTATTTTCGTGTTAACTGTGTGCATTTAAATAAAACTTACACAATACACTTGCACACTTCTCACTTTCACAACCTACACTTTCATATTCTCTCTAAACCTCCAACAAACTTTCTTTCTCTCTCGTTAGTTTCCAACCCTACCCTATTTCCAACAATGGCTGGACCTTCGTCGTCAACAAAGATTCCACCTTTTATGTTCAAAAATCTTCAAATCGTTGGGAACGAGATGGAGTTTCCAGAATCTGAGCTCATATTTCTTTCTGAAAAGATGATCGACTTCGACAGTATAAAGGCAAATGGGTTTGATGTGAAACATTACTTCTCCGCTCAAGGTTGGGATAAGTACTTCAGCATGTTAAATGGTCCTATTTACCCAGATCTCTTGAAGAAATTCTGGATGAAAGCTAAGGTCTTTGACAAGCATGAAGCTAAGGAAGAAGAACGTGCTGCTATTGAGAGAAATCCTAGTTTAAAAGGTAAATCTAGGAAAGAAATGGGTTTATTGGAATTCACTGGAAAGCAAATTAGGTCTAACATCTGTGGTATGAACCTAGCTTTCTCACCTATTCATTTTAATGCGTTGCTTGGTCTAGATAACTCTGGGATAGAGTTGGATGCTTTTGAGAAGAACACAAGGTACAGAGATGATCTTCTGGCTCTGATGTGTACAGATTTGAAACTGAAAGGTAAAGTCAAGGGTTTGACTGACGTCTGCAGAGTACTTTTCAAGATCATACTAGCTTCTATCAGTCCAAGAGTTGGTGGTACTGATACCATTTCCTGGACTCATCGTCATCTGATCTACTTTCTTCTGAAAGAAATGAAGGTGAATCTGGGAGAATATTTCTTTGAGAGGATCTGTGAGGCAATATTCTTAAGCAAATCTCAGAGGAAGACAGCTATAGCCTATCCAAGATTACTCTCAGACCTTCTATATCAAGGTCATGTTGTTGAGAATCTGAAGAAGTTTCATCCGGAACTTGTTGAAAAGAAATTCACTCCTGAAATTCTGAATGCCAGCTTCCTCACCAAGATGCGTCTCATCTCTTCCAAAGTGGTTCCACCTCCACAAGAGTTTACAGCCAATCTTGAAGATCGTCTGTATGTGGATGGATATCCAGTTATCTCAGAAGCTGATGCTGAGCACATCATTCAGGACTATTTGGAAGTGCTCAGACAAGAAGGATTTGTTGTTGATAGAAGTATGGTTCCTCCAGCTCCTGTAAACATGTATAATCCAAAAAGGAAACCTAAGAGGAAAGCTGAACAAGATAAACCAGATCTTCTAGCTCAGAAGAAGGTTAAGGTAGAAGAAGCTGTTGCCGAGCAAAGAACAAAGAGGAAACATGAAGCTTTGACTGGAAAAGCTACTGTAACATCATCAAAGGAGCCTATCATTGTTGATGATGAAGAGGAAAGTGAAGAAAGTGAATCCTCTGAATCAGAAACTGAATCTGATGAAGAGTCTCTGGCTGCTCATTTGAGGAAAAGACCTGCTCCTACTCCTAAAGGTAAAGGTAAGTCTACTAAGTTCATCTTTAATGAAGCTGAAATTGGAATAGGTTATACTAAACCACTTAGGGCTGCGTTAAAGAGGTTAACGTCGTTCAATCATGAAGAACATGAGCGTGCTAAGCTTGTCGCTATATCTGCTGCTGTGAAGCGTTTGTCTACTTTCAAGGATTGCTGGGTTGATTCTACTATTTTGCAACATCTTGAGGATCAACGGATTGAAAATGAACGACTGGAAGAAGCTGCTGCTAGAGTTGCCGAGTTGGCAAATGAGCTACATAATGAGGATGCCACAGAAGAGGATGTACTAAATGTGCTGAACCAGGATGATGTCCTGATGATTGATTACCCAGAGGAAGGTGAACCCTCTGATAAAGGCAAGGCACCTTTGGTTGTAGAACAAGCGCCTTTGGTTCAAGATCAAGCTCCTGTTGTGGTTAATCAGTTGCAGATCCTTCAAGAAGCCCTAAGGGAACAGCAAGAAGGTTTGGAAATGCAAAGAGCTGCTCACCAAACATTGGAAACCAAGGTGGATGGTTTAGTTTCCAATGTGGGATCCTTGAACGACAAATTTGATCAACTCTTAGCCTTCCTTAAGAAACCCTAGGATTCTATGCACTTATTTTAAGCTGTTTTGTTTTAAGTTTTTTATCTTCTGAACAATTTTCTTTTATGCTATGTTTGTTTTTCTTGATTATGTGGTTTGTTATATTTTGTTATATCTCTTGTTTGTTTGCTTGTGATAATTTTCTTTGATAAATAAGAACATAAGAACACCAGATGCTTTTAAACGAAAATTTTTACTAATGCTCTAACAATGTTGAGTACATTGGTAAACAGAAAAAGAAAAAGACAACCTAATCCTAATCAGATGGATAAAACTCAGAAGAAATCTCTGATTTCTCCTCAGCATCATCTGATGATATTTCTATGGGATCTGGGTTTTGCTCTTCTTCTTCTTCTTCTTGTTCCTCTTCTGGAACATAGCTAGCCAAGAACTCAACATAGTCAGCATCATCTTCATTCTCTTCAGCTTCAGAATCTGATGAGATGTTTATTATCTCAGCATCTTGTGGTTTCTTGTTTTCTTTCTTTTTCTCCTCTTCTTCGCGTTTTCTTTCTTTTCTTCTTTGACTGTCTTGGTTTTATAAATTTTTTTACTTTTTGATAATGACAAAAGGGGGAGTAGTTACGCATTAATTGATAAGTGATAAGTTTCAAAAACTGAAACCACGCCCTTTATCTCGCTTTTATCCGTTAAATTAAAAGTTGTTACTTTTAAGTTGTTTTACGTATTTCAATGCGGAGACTAAGTTAGTTGAAACTAAAATAAATTTCATAAGTAAGGATAAGTTAAGAGTGCAATTTTAACTTAGCCTTATGAGACTTAGGGGGAGAGCTTGCAAACCTCTCACTCTGAAGAAAGATATGAAACTTGTTTTATTTCAAATTATCTTAATCTTATACTAAATTAAAATATCATGGATAAAACATAAAGCTCAGACTTTATGGAGTATCAATCTTAGGGGGAGCTTGCAAACCTCATAAACCTAAGAGAAACGTGATAAGTTAATTTAACAACAATTGTCAATTAATACTTATGTTTGTCATCATCAAAAAGGGGGAGATTGTTGGAACAAAATGGATTTAAAAATGTTTGCCCCTAAATCTATAAAGGTTTTGATGATAACAAAGTATTAATAAACAATTGGAAGGACTAAAAATTTATTTTAAGTGCGCAGATATAAGCATCAGGTAAGCTCTGAGTGAACTTCAGAGGATGTGAATTCAGAAGTTCAAGCGCTCAGAAGATGTTGGACTTCAGAAGATACAACATTCAGAGGATGAAGTCTTCAGAACTTCTTGACTGATTACAAGCTTCATCAACCTCTGAAGATCTTTTGGATATCTGTAAAAGATTCCCTTTGCAAGTCAACTCTTCTACCAATGAAGAAAAGGACCTTTCAAGCCTGATCAGTCCAGCTACTCTTGTTTTGTCTGTCCTCTTTTGAGAACGTGGGTCTTCAGTTTTGTTAAGCTGAATAAGGAAAGTCCACTCTGCAGTAGTCAAAGTAACTGAAACTCTTTCTTAGTTTTGGATACAACCAAACTGCATCAAGACAGACTGCTTGAAGACAAAAGATTATCAACTCCAACGGTTCTTTTTGCAACGACTATTTTCTAGTGATATATATATACTAGAAGATTCAGCTACAACATTATTAAGAATTATCAAGAATTGAATGTGCGCTGAACAAACTCTGAACTCTGAAATATACAAGCTCTGAACCTCTGTTAAGTGTTTTTGCACTTTAGTCTAATACTCTGTACTCTTTGTATTGGCTCTCTTTAGGTTCTGTTAAGAGCACTTGTATATTGTTATATACTTTACTATTACTTGAGAAACTTAAGCTTGTGTGCTTAAGTGTGAAGTCTTAAGCTTGTGTGCTTGAGCATTGTTGAGAAGTCTCTTGCTTGTGTGCTTGAGCAGGTGTAATCTTGTGTGATTATAGTGAACTCCCTTGGAAGTGCAAGGGGACTGGACTACTCTCGTTTTGTGAGAGGAACCAGTATAAATTGCTTGTGTGATTTCTCTCTCTCTCTCTTGTTATTATTTGTGTTATTTTATCCGCTGCTAACTTAGTTGAGTTAAGAACTTGAAAAAGTTTTAACTTAGCTAAAACACAATTCAACCCCCCCCTTCTTGTGTTTTCACACCTTCAGGTTCCTCAAGGTATTGAAGAAGCCCCCTGTGATAACATCTCCTTCCATCGTGCTGCCTTTGCACTGAGATGGGACTATATTTATCAAAGGAGATTGGCTGTTGAAAGGGAACTGACCAAAGATGCTCTCAAATGTCAAGACATCTTTGACTACATCAAGGAAGCTGGTCTGATGAAGACAGTTTGTGATTTCAGTCCCTGTTATGAGCTGCTTGTGAAAGAATTTCTGGTGAACATCCCTGAAGAATGTGATAATCCACTGAGCAAGGACTACCACAAAGTTTTTGTCAGAGGTAAATGTATCAATTTTTCTCCTGTTGTGATCAATAATTACTTAGGAAGATCTGTAGAACCTAAGGCTGAATTAGAGGTTGCCAATGATGTTATAAGTGCTGAAATAACTGCTGGTAAGGTTAAGGTCTGGCCCACGAAGAAGCTGATACCCACTAGTAAATTGAATGTCAAATATGCCATCCTCAATAGGATAGGGTCAACAAATTGGGTACCAACTAAGCATGCAACCAATGTTGCCACCAACCTGGGTAGATTTATATATGCTGTAGGAACCAAGGTTGACTATGACTATGGGACCTTTATTTTTGATCAAACCATTAAGCATATTAGATCAACTGCTGTGAAGATGCCAATAGCATTTCCATCTTTGCTATGTGGAATTATCTTGGCCCAATATCCAGACATCAAAGTTGTAACTGACACACCTAAGAAGAGGGAATCTGGCTTTACTTTTCATCACAAACTCTTTGGTAATCACAATGTTACTGATCATGTTGGGACATCTGCTGCTGGAGCTGGTGTTATGACCAAAAAGGAGATTATTGTTGGTTTAAAGGTTCAATGTCAGGAGATAGATAAACAGCAGGCTGAGCTTGAGGAAAGAAAGAAAGTGTTCTTGAAAATGATTGAAGGATTGGAAGCTAATGAAGTACCTGTCAAAGCTAGTGCAAATGTGGCTGCTACAGGTGATCACAACAATGCAGATGAGGATGAAGGATATGAAACTGCTACAGATGAGGATGAAGCCTCTGATAGCAGTGATGATGAATGATTTTGTAATCTGTTTACTGTTTTTACTGCACTTTGTTATTTGGTTTGTGGGTGTTTGTGCCCTGGATTTTAGCACCTTCTGAGTGCATGGTCTGTACTCTGTTTAATTCTGCACTTTGGATACTTTACTTTCCTATTTTGGCACATTTTGTGGCTAAAAAGGGGGAGTAGCACTTTGATTTGTTTGTTTTCTGCTACATGTTGTTGTGTCTTTTGTTATGACATGTTTTAAGTAGCAGTAAGCAAGTATTTAGGGGGAGTAAAATTTTTACCCTGAGATGATGCACAAGCTGATGAATTCAGGGGGAGTCTGCTACTAAATGGATGCTGCCCTGATTGGACGATTATGTGCTAGAAGATGTGCTCCCATATGTCACAACAACTTTGATGACATATGACATATGCTTTGATTGATCATTTGCTCTGATACCACGCTAAGACAAACATGTTAAAATATCTTTGCTAAACATGTTTTATTTTTGCTCGAGGCTATTTGATGATAACTCCGCTGCTGCTGCCTCTGATGCATATATTTTTCACCTATGTGAAATTTTGTTTAAATGATGCTCTAACATTTCTTCTTTTGTGTGATCATGGTGATTTGAAGGACTGCGCTTTTTATATCTCTCAAAGGTGATTAAAATGGTTTGAAATTGTTTTAGCCAAAAAATTGCCAAAGGGGGAGATTGTTGGATATTTGAAATTGGCTTAATTTTGCTAAAACAAATATGCTAACAAGATGTTGGAAAACATGTTACAACATCCTTTTTGCTGAAGGAAATCTCGCGCATTTATGAGAGCATCTGCTATATATGGAAATCCACTTTAAGAGCACGCGTATTGAAGATCTGATCTGATCAGGAGTTTTAAGGATAAGACAAACTTAATGGAATAGCTGGATGACTTATCCTATCATATAAAGTCCTTTAAACACTTTTGGAAAGTCTTGATATATCCTTAATGAAGATTGAAAAAGGATCAGACCACCTTTTATGATTCTCAAGGAGCGTCTGAGCATTTGTGAAGAAAGAGGAGCGTGCTAGATCATTATATATACGAAGACCAAGCTCAAGACTAAGTATCTCATTGAAAAATATTAGTTACACATATTGAGTCTTTTATTGTTTGATTGTAATTCTTGCTTGTGGATTCTATAACACGAGTTAAGAAGTAAGTTTATTATTTTAAGGTGACTCCTAAGCTTTGAAGTACGGAGTTTACCGTGTGTGATTCACTTGAAGCTTTTAAGCAAAAGTGAAGTGTTGTCTTGACAAGTTGTCGCCACATCATTCTTAACATTGTTTAAACAACACAGGTTGTGTGAGTGGAAGTGAGATGAGATCTCATGTCTAGGAGTTCCTAGGCAGAAGTTGCATGAGTAGTGTCGAGGTTATAAGGCGTAAACTAGGGGTTTGCTGGAGGTCTTAGTGTAAGACGTAAATCCTAGGGTTTGCTGGAGGTCTTAGTAACTAGAGCTATTAGTGGATTTCCTTCCTGGATTGGTATCCCCCAGAGTAGGCAGTTGGCTGAACTGGGTTAACAATTACTTGTGTCATTTATTTATTTTCTGTCAGTTTTTATATGTTATATAAGATGTGCCAACAATAGAAACAACGTTAATCATAAAGTAGTTGTTGGGACAACTTAGGCAACATCATTCTAGTGATACCAGAATTTCAGACACAAAATCACCAAATTTGAAGGCATCCTTGAGATACGGCACACCTACAACATTGGGAAATACCTCGGCTTCCCTCTTTTGTCAGGTAGAGTAACTAAATCTGATTTTTCTTATATCATAGACAAAGTTTCCGCTAAACTTGCAGGATGGAAAGGAAAGTTACTATCTCGAGCCGGTAGGGTCACCCTTGCCAAATCTGTCTTGTGTTCTTTGCCTACTTATTCCATGCAGAATCTTTGGCTACCGGAAGGAGTTTGCGACAAAATTGATACTTGCGTTCGCCAATTTATTTGGGGCAATAAGAGCTGTCATTGGGTCGGTTGGCCTAAAATAACGCAACCTTTGTCCCGTGGAGGTCTGGGAGTGCGTAAAGCAAGAACTTCTAACATTTCAATGCTTGGGAAACATGTTTGGCATTTGATTCATGAACCAAATAAATTGTGGGTTCAACTTTTGTCTTCTAAATACCTTTTAGGGTCACATATTCTTCAAGATCTTTCATCTTCAGGCTCTTCATATACTTGGCAATCCATTGTGAAGGCTGCACAAGAGCTAAAACATGGTTTTATAGTTAGTATTGGTAAGGGTGAAGTCTCTATTTGGTATGATAAGTGGCTGGAGGGTGGTAAATTGTGTAACCGAATTCCTTTTGTGCATATCAATGACACTCAGTTACAGATTAAGGATGTTTTCTTTGATGGCTCTTGGCACTTCGAGAGGTTGGCGACTCAACTTCCTATAACTATTCGAGATGAGATGCAAAGCTTATTCATGAATGATTCCGCACCTGATTTGATCATTTGGAATTGTTCGACATCTGGGTCTTACACTGTTAAGAGTGCTTATCATTGGTTACTTCAACAAGCTCATGTTGCTACCATGGATCCTTCCATGAGTTGGTCGTGGATTTGGAAGTTACACCTACCTGAGAACCTTCGACATTTTGTGTGGTTAGTCATGCATGAAAGCTTGCCCACTAATCAATTCCGTACTTTTCGACACTTAACTATGGATACTTCATGCTCAAGTTGTGGCACTACAATTGAGACAATTCTTCATACTCTTCGTGATTGTTCTCACGCTCTTCCCATTTGGCACATGCTTAATTTTGCACATCCTTCTTTCTTTGCTGATAATGATTGTGTTCACTGGTTTAAAGAAAATGCCACAAGCTCTATGGGTTGCTTGTTTGTTATTGTTTGTTGGTTCCTTTGGAGAGCACGAAATGAAAAGATATTTTCAAACATTAAGTGGAGTTCTTGGTATATACTCAGTTTAATCCATAGCTATATGGATACTTGCACTAAATGCTTTGCCAATGTGGCCATTCATAAAGAACCTCGTATGGTGGCATGGACTCCTCCTCATGATAATTATGTTAAGCTTAATGTTGACGGAAGTTCCTTAGGTAACCCTAGTAGATCTGGTTATGGTGGTATCATTCGTAACAATGTTGGTGGATGGCTTTATGGTTTCTCGGGTTTTTGTGGCATAACCACCAATCTTAAAGCTGAGTTATTAGCCATTGTTCATGGTCTTAGTTTGGCTTGGTCTAAAGGGTACACTGAAGTTATTTGTGAATCTGATTCCAAAGTCGCTATCGATCTCATTGCTCAAGGGGTCCCGAATACCCACCCTTACGCTCATGTGGTGAACCGTATTCGAAATTACAAGAATAATGGTTGGTCTCTTCATTTTCAACATACCTTGAGAGAAGGCAATTTTTGTGCAGATTGGCTTGCCAAGTATGGCTCTAATATGGACCAAGGTTTAATGGTTTGGGAATCTTGTCCTCCTGCTCTATCCATTACCCTTTTGAGTGATGCTATTGGTCACATGAGAACTAGACCTTAGTTTTTTCTTGTTTATTTTCTTACAGATAAAAAAAAAAACTCAAATATCGAATATGATAAAAATCATACAGAGCATAACAACCATTAGTAAAATTTATTTTATCTATTTTTTTTACTAACATTAGAAAAAAGTCCTGACAATCGACCAACTCCTTATATTTATAAAGATTGGACAAAAGATTATTAGCAAAAACATTAACTTTTTTGAAAAAAAGACAATAAAATACACAAAATAATAAAATGAACAAAAAAATTTAAAATGAATAATAACCCAAAATAATAATAATAATAATAATAATAATAATAATAATAATAATAATAATAATAATTACAATTAGTACCCCACATTAAATGAATGTAAGTGGATGATGTGGCTAAATGAAAGGTTTTCATTGGTTTGTGGATTAGGATTTAGATAGGCAATTCCACAACTATCTAGGATTTATATATATACATAAGCGAATAAATTTAAATTATATAAAATTTAGTAGTTTATATGATCATCAATAATTAATTTGAGCTCGTATAAAAAGATTAAAAAAATAAATTATATTTTCATAGTAATTAAAAACATCAGCTTAAAATGTAACGAAAAAAAAACATCACAGAGTGGTCGGACCAGATCTTTAGGAGTAGAAACATTTACCAACAGCGAGTCAGAGCTAGCACCCAATTTACCCAATACATCCGCACACACATTTTTCTCATTCGCAAAACAATGATGTACCGTGACTCCTTTTTCTTGATTAAATTAACAGAGAGTAAATAATCTGATCAACAAAGCACCTTACGGAAACCATACTCCCAATAAACCTTCAAGTCGTATCATATCGCCATAATCTCTGCAAATAGGATATTCTGAATCGCAGCTGCCCCGTAGAAACCCAAAATAAACTCACCATCTATGTTCTATAACAATCCACCATATTCTGCAATGTTATTTGAACTCAACAAACTCCCAACCACATTAAGGAAAACAAAATCTTCTAGTTGAGACCACGTTAACTATCTGTGTATTCTACTATTTTGAATGAATAAATATTTTTTGTTGGTAAAAAAAATTATGTTGTAGCCTTCGTAAAAGTAATTGTAGAATTAAAAAATTTGTAATGATAAGATATTATAAAAAGAGGCAAACTTACTCTCAATCTCTCGTCGACCATTAATTTAATTTTTACATAACGGTTTGGTCATTTATATTTTTTCAAGCAATTTTTTGTCTTTGTTCGTCATTTATCCATTTTGTATATGGTTTTTCAAACTTTAAATCTATAATTTTATTTTAAGGTGTAACATATATTTATGATTGAGAGAGAGAGCAAAGAAAAAATATCATAGAATTGAAGCTTAAAATCTATATCCAAACATGAAAAAAACTAAAATGTCATAAAAAATAAATAAAGATAAAGGACACTAAATCTTTATTTGAAATTAAGTTAAGTGGGATTAATCTTTTTTAAAAATGAACTCATTTGGGTTGGTCTAGTGGTATTAGCTTGGGACCTGGGAATGTGCTCCTTTTTGAGGTCGTAAGTTCGATTCTCACTGGTGTCAATTTGGGTGGACTAGTTTAACTTCTTAAAAAAAAAAACTTTTTTAAAAATGAAAACACTCACAAAATTATTTAGCAAAAAAACACTGACTACGTATTTTCCAGAAAAGAAAGAAGAAAAAAAACCTTACATAATTGAATCCAAATGGTATTTTGGCACAATAGGCCTTTTCTTTTCTCTGGGAAATGGTTAGGATAATTGTTAATTAAAACAAAGAAGAATGGATAGAATATGAATTATCTATTTAAAAACCTGTCATCAAATGTCTGGGTGGTGTAGTTGGTTATCACGCTAGTCTCACACACTAGAGGTCCCCAGTTCGAACCTGGGCTCAGACATTGTAGTATTATTTTTGGATATTTTTCATGGCTCATCTCATCTTATCTTATATCGTCTAATTTACATTATTTTGTGTTACCCTACACGTTTTTTTTTTGGAAATGCAAAATATGAACTATCCAAAGATTAATAGTAGAATCAATATCAGGACAAATGTTTTCTATTTACTTGACAAAAATAAAATGTTTTCTTTTTATCCTATGGTCCTGGTCCATGGACGTATGCCATACCATACCATACATGATACATATAAACTCTACGAGTTGTTTGGTATTGCACTTATCGGTTGCTTACCGGTTCTAATAAGTCTTTGCATTGTTTATTGCCGTTTCAACAATATTATATTTTTTTTTTTATAACTCTCTAGTTCCTAGGAAAAGGGGATCCAGTCATCCAGAGTTCGACCGCGAGGTAAATAAAATCTGCCCAAGAAATTGTTCCACCCATGAATCGAACCTGGATTCTCCCGAAATTCATGCTTTTTTTGGTGAAGCTCATTAACCACTTGAGCCCAATGACTTAGTTTTTTTTTTTGTTGACAAAAACAAATTCAACTCATTTCATTAATCAAAATACTTTCAATATAAGGAAGAATCAAATCTAAGATACAACGACTAGACCAAGAATAGGCCGCCCTAGCTATAGTGTGAGCAAATCTATTTGTCTAACGCTTAATAAACTTCACCTCAAAGTTGGGATATTTCACTAACAAAGATTTAATACTATAAATTAACATACAAACAGGGACGGATCTGGCGGGGGACAGGCAGTGGCCAAGGCCCTCCCCTCCCCTCCCCTCCCCTCCATCTCTTACATATAAATATACATATATTATACTCCTATATTATATATTATATGTTTCACTCCAACTCTAATAATATATATACTTAGTATTAGTATATTATATAATTTATGTTCCTATAAATATAGCTCAGTTAGTAAGAATATTGCATGTAATATTAACTGATGTTCAAAGGTTTAATTTCGGACTCATGCGTATGAAAAAAATTCAGTTGAGAGAGAATAACTTCATACTTATAATATGATACCAAAAGAAAATTATATGGACAATGTAAACAAATATAATCTCTATAAATAAAATAAGTTAGTTATTATCACCAAAAAAAAAAAAAAAGTTAGTTATTTTTCGGCCCTCGGTATGAATTTTTTCTGGATCCATCCCTACATACAAAACTCTGAAGTTCCAATACAATTGGAGAAAATTGCATCAACAACAACCTTCAAATCACTTTCAAAACAAACATTGAAGACACCTCTCTGAATAATTTCATTCATTGCTTCCGTCTTTGATGAATAATACTAGAGCCTGCTAGTATATAAATCTTCCATGATAATCACGTATGAACCAACCCCATCCAATTGCGCCGACATTGTTGAAAAAGCTCGCGTCAACGTTGCATTTAAGCCGATTGCGGACTGGTGGCTGCCACCGGTGACTTAGTTGAGTTAGTTCGTTTCAACAATATTCTATCAACACATGCTAACAACAATATTGCTCATTCGATAATTAATTACGAAAAAATAATTGATAAAACACACGTTGCTCAATTATTCCAAATTAATACAACTAAGAGCACAGGATATGCCTTTGTTCAAAGAAAGAGTAAAGGATATGCTCATATTAGGATATGCCTTTGCTTCGTCACTGGCTATATATAATAAGTTAATATTCCAATTAATAATTAATTAATTTCATATATAAATTCCTAGTTAAAAATTATATATATATATATATATATATATATATATATATATATATATATATATATATATAGGTGAACTCTTCAGTACACATATTATGTGGATGTGTACCGGTATATCCCGGAAGTAGTTAACAAGTGACAAACATTTAATGCAAATTTTGTTTCTTTATTAAGATTTCTATATTAAACACTACATTTTAATATTTGCAAATATATCCTCCACATAAATATAATCATCAATCATGTTCAATAATAAATCAAAGGATGCATCAATTCTTCCAACCAAAATTTTCACTTTTTTTTAAGCAAACAATTTTTTTAGCAAAACTCAAATAAATTAATATTATTATAATATCCTATAAAATAATAAAATCATATTATTTTATAGCATATATTAGAATGGAAAACACTTAAAAATTTAAATGTTGACAATCTAACAGTTCAACATCAACTAATTAGATTAACTATGATTAAAGAAATGTAGTTCATATATATAACTAATGACAATATATAACACTTATTAGGCAAGATGGTTGTTCATACCCTTATACAAAGGTGACCATTTCATGGCTAATCACCATATTCTTGAGATAGTACATTTTCAGGGGTGGAACTATATATAGGTCAGGGAGGGCCGTGTGATCGTTAAATTGCAAGTGCACAATTCGTCGATAAGTAGTAAAAAGATCGTTTTTGCAGGGATTGACGAAATTCAAACAACACAATCGAATCTAAAACTTAAATGTAAAAAGATAGACATAATTGGGGGGAAAGTTTCAATATCAAGTCGCATTCAATTGTAAAAATCGGACTAAACGAAGTTTCAAATATGAACAAAGGCGATTAGGCATTTTCGAATCCTTTGAATCGATATAATTGGTTAATTGAAGTGATCTCACTACTTGCATTACACTATGCCAAGAAAGGATCAACCAAAAAGTGATCAAGTCCAATCTCTTGGTTCTTGATCCTCTCAATTATCCTCAATTCCCTAATCTCTTAGGTAGAATCGAGGTTAATTGAGGTTTTTCCACACAAGATCCAAATATCACAAAGTTCGATTTCTTATCTCTAAGACAATTCCCACAAGGTTCAATGATTCTAGGTCGAAACACAAGTCCACTCTCATGGATGATTGAATTCTAAAATCAATTTCACATTTGATTAATAAATGAAAAAGCATCAAAATAAGAATTATTCATTGACATAGTTTCATACAATTCATGAGATCACAATTCAATTAAAAGATCCAATTACATCAATCCAAATTCATCTCAAATACCTAACCAAAATGATCAAGTGATTCATGGAGAAAGTTGATATTGCAAGAAAGGATCTAGGATCAAGCTTCATCATGGATCTTCAATGAAAAGGGGAAAATCTTCAATTACAACTCTCAACTTCACTTTACAGTGGTAATTTCGTAACAGAATGCGTAACCTTTTCCCCAATGCATCAACAACCTTTTTATAGTTAAGCTTCTCAGATCCACGCCTCATGCGCCATAGATCTATGTGCCATGCGCCATGCTGACGTGTCACTCCCTGATTTGTCCAACTGGCGCATCATGTGCCATTTCCCGCGCATCATGCGCAACTGCCAGAGACTCACTTCACTTCATAGACTTTGCGCACCATGCGCCATACTCCTACACATCTTGCGCAACTGCCAGAGGTTGCCAACACTCTCCTTCATTCTTACGCACCATGTGCCATATTCCTGCGTATCATGCGCTAGTGGCATTGAGCCACGCTGAATATCCTCCTTCTTGCGCCTTGTGCGCCATTTCTCTGGGCATGATGCGCAAGTTGCAAACTTGACGATTAATTACTTCAAATTCTTTGACTCACAAGTAGCTTCAACTTGATGATATTTTTCCTCATTTATGAGCTCAAAAGCATAAAAAAATGCTATAATCTTACTCGAATTAGCTTACAATGACATGTAATGACGTGGAGTCATCACCGTGCCGTGGCCCGTCCCAATTTTTTTTAATTTATCTATAATTTCTCAAATTAATGATTAATTTGTTAAACTAAAAATTAAATAGTTAAATAATTAAGCAAATGATATTTTAAAATCTTAATAGTGATATGTTTTAAAGAAGAAATTATTTGGAACATAATATGCAAATTTTTGAAGAAAAAAAAAACGACTAAAATTTAAAATTGAAATTTTATTTTAAAATTTAAGAGGACCAAAATTTAACTAAAAATAAAATTGATTTTATTTTATAATTAGAGGGACAAAAACATATTTAACCTTTAAAATAACCAATTTTTACAAAACTAATTTATTCAAACTTTATTTTATGCTAATCTACTAGGTTTGGTCTAACGGTAAGAAATTTGGTTAGTACGCTATAAGTCTTGAGGTCGATTCCCCGCTCATTATAAACAAAAAAAAATTATTTTATGCTGCAAACAAAAAAACGTTTTTGTTTGGGGTACTTGGCCCACTGTTTACTTACCCAAAAACAAAAACACTTAGGCTATATTTGTATTGATGGTACATAATGGAACGGAGCGGAATGAAATAAAATGGAATGGAATGGAGCGGAACAGAATGGAACAAAAACTCAATTCTTGTTTGGACAATTTTATAAAGTGGTTGTATTCTATCTTATACAGCCCAAATTGAAGGTGAAGAAAAATGAGAGAAAATGATGGAATGAGATGAAATGAATACCATCATATACCATTCCATTCCACTCAATTTTAAAGAATCCAAACAATGAAACCTCTCCCCATATCACTCTATTCCACTTCATTCCATCTCATACCACCAATCCAAACAAAGCTTTAATAAAGTGTTTTTCTTGTTGAAAGAAAATAAAACGTGATAAAGTTGAAGAATACGCAAAGCCACGACACTGTTTCTTCTCTTACCTTCTTTTTCCGTCTCTCCTTCGCCGCCAGCTCATATACTTTGACCGTGCATTAATGTTTCACTTTTTTTTTTTTTTAATAAGCATTAATGTTTCACTTGAATCAGTGTGTTCAACTTTTTTTCTTCCTCTCTCAATAAATTAAGAAAACAAATTTGCAACAAATACAAACTTAAATACATTGATTATTGCCATAAAAATGCATGGATAAACTTAAACCAGTAGTTTATTCATAAATCAAAATTAGTATAATATATAAATTTTGATGATAATATTTGATGATACTATACTACTACTATACTACTAACGACTACAAAGAGATAGCAAAAAAAAATATAGAAATGACGTGCCATAAAATCCATTCCTTATATGGGCACTCATAAGTCGGTGGATCTCATCCCATTGGAACTCCTAATCCTTATCCTAATAATCATAATAATCATCCTATAAATACTCTAGCGAAGAAAGCCTCATTAGAATAAGTAACATACACAATACAAAATCAAATTTCATTTGTTCAAAATCAATTCACATAATTAATTTCTTCATAACTTGGTTTTCTTCCGCATCAAATTTTCATCACGTACAATGTCTTCTGATCTCTCCGTCATTCTCCCTCGTGTTTTAATTGTCTCTAGACGAACCCTTCGCAAGAACAAGTTCGTTGATTTTGTTGGTAACCACTAATTTCATTTCCATAATGTAATTTACATCAAATCATCATAACACAAATTATTAGTTAGTTTGTTAATTATATGCTAGCTCTTTATCGATCATTCAAATTGAATTTTAAAGATTGTTTTCGTCACATGTCCATTTTTTATAATTATTGTGTTATAATATTTATATCTGAAGTTATACGGACAATAAGCTGCGTCGCTGACCATGTTACTAATAGTTATATGATTAATGTTTTTAGGTGAATATCATCTTGATCTTATAGTAAGCTATGGCGCGGTACCGGTCATAGTTCCACGTGTTTCCGGGGTCCATATGTTGTTAGATAGCTTTGAACCAATCCATGGTGTTCTTCTATGTGAAGGAGAAGACATTGATCCATCATGGTATGAACAAGACACACAATGTCTTTCACAAGAGGAATTAGATGAAATAAGAAAACTACATGCAAGTGACACATTAATTGATAAAGAAAAAGATTCAATTGAATTAGCACTGGCCAAACTTTGTCTTGAAAGAAACATTCCATACATGGGAATTTGTAGAGGATCACAACTCCTAAATGTAGCATGTGGAGGTACTTTATATCAAGATATAGGTAGAGAGATTTCAAACAAGTGTTTAGATGAGAGTGAAATGGTGATGCATATGAACTATGATGATTATGATGGTCATAGACATGAGGTGAAAATTGTTGAAAATACACCTTTGCATCATTGGTTTAAGGATTCTTTGGAAGATGGGAAAATGGATATTTTGGTAAATAGTTATCATCATCAAGGTGTTAAGAGACTTGCACAACGTTTTGTTCCAATGGCTTTTGCCCCTGATGGTTTGATTGAAGGGTTTTATGATCCTGATGCTTATAATCCCGAAGAGGGTAAGTTTATTATGGGTTTGCAGTTTCATCCTGAGCGTATGAGGAAGCCTGATTCAGATGAGTTTGATTATCCGGGATGCCCCTTCGCTTATCAGGTAATTTTGAGAAATGCAATAAACCATCAATTTCGTCCCTAAACTTACACTGTTAATTTTATTTTGTCTCTGGAATAAATAAAATTGTATGTGAATGTGGCTAGTATCGAACACTTTGTCACACTCGTTTCATTATAGTCCTATTGATATACTCCTACACTGATAGTACAACATTAGGGGCCTATATTGAACGAATGTCACAAGATTTACATGATTCCAATTATCTGATTTTTTTTTTTTGCATAAACTTCTATCGTAACACAGAGTGTATCTACAAAATTTCATAGCATTCGATAATCCCTTGATTAATTTTAACTTTTTCACTAGACTAGTACTATTTTCTTGGAGGAAAAGATAGGGAAAATCGTATAGATTTTGAGAAGAAATTGATGATTTACTATAGAAAGTGGTTTCTTTACAAAATCTACTTTGATGCCATTACATTATATTGACTATATAAGTTAGTTAACATTTCTTCTAAGTTCATGAAATAACTGCAGGAATTTGTAAAGGCAGTTGTTGCTTATCAGAAGAAGCTGAATAGTTTAGCATCTATCCAAAAGCCTCTAAAGCTTAATAAGGAAATGGAAAACAAAAGGAAAACTATAGTGCGTAGTTTCTCACTTGCAAAAGACCTCTACAATCATCATGGCCATGGCATGAACCCCGCCAAAGAATCTGAACTTCAAGCTGGGGCAGAGTTTCTTGAGGTAATGCACAACTACAATTTCTCATTTGTTTGTTATTTTAGTGTGCCTAACTATGAAGCACGTGGACACTGACAATTCGACACAAGTAATGATTGGAGAAAATCATATAATTTAATATAATCGTATGTGTGACGCGTGTCCAATTTCGGGCCACACCTAATCTAAAGAGTGTTTGTGTGCTTCATATACATGCTTATCTGTGTAGCATCAAAGCTTTAGATTGAAGGCACGTTCAGGTGTTAGACACTGACGTTGTAGTTTACATTCAACTATTTCCACTTTAGATTGAAGACGCCTAATCTGAAGAGTGTTAGTGTCGGATTTTCGCACTTATGTGTTGCATCATAGGAATGGTATATACTTTTGAAATCTCTTTTCATTGTATTGATTTATGTTCATTGAATTTTGCAGTCAAACACAGCCTTGACTGTGCAACAAGAAAACAGGTTAAAGCAAATGGGTGCAACAGTTAGGAATTCAGGGTCATACATAGAGAGATTGAAGCAGAATGAGGAAAGAGAAAAAATGGCAAGAAATGCAATGGAAAAAATGTCAGTAGAACAATTATCAGAACTTTTGTCTTTCTATCACACTATGGGACAAATTAGTTCAGAAATATTGGAGAAAAAAATACATGACATTGTCGATATATGATAATATTAGTTTTTGTTTCCTTCCTCTGTCTTTTGTTGACCTTGTTGTGTGGTATTTGTACCAAGTTTGATGTGCTACACGTTGTATTGTTCCTAATTTCTTTATTTGGTAAGAGTGCTATTTTTGTAACAATCCATTTTTATTTTTATTTTGTCAATAATTATTTCCACCGAACAAATAGAGGTTTTGGAATTCAACCCTACTTGTATAATACGAAATTCCTACCAATTAAGCTATCGTCACGATATCTAACACTCCATTTTTTATTGTATCACTCACTTTATCCATTATGCATTATATATGTGTATTTGTATGGTTTTGTCACTTAGTAGTATTCTTGTTAATGAAGCAATTGACCGAGGAACAAATTAAGTAATGTGCATCAAATGGTTAATAATAATATATATAAATTAACTTTAAAATAAATATATAAATTAACTTTAAAATAAATTAAAAAATAAAATATCCAATGAAAGAGATATTGTTGATGATATTGCAATTAGACAAAGCCAATGATAAATGGTGTAATTTTTTATGATGATGATATTGTTGATGAAAGAGATTTAAAGATTGAGAGGTAGAAGAAGAAAAATGATTTAGCTAGTACAAGGAAATGGTTGAAGATTTGAATGGTGTTTGCATTTGTCTGTTTTGGTTTGAATCTAGTGTTAATTAGTTACACTACTTTTGTTCAGAGGAATTTGGGTTCAAATGTATTTGAAGTAATTGCGTTAACAGGGTGTTTGAAGTACTTCAATTTTCAATATGTTGACTTCGCATATTTTCATAAAAGTTTCACAAAAACTTACTCTATCCGTCCCAAATTATAAGAAAATCAAGAATGGCAAGGTGTTTTAGTTTGATTGGCTATAAGTTGTGTATTTGGCGGAAAACAAGGAGGTTGTGGGGTTACATTGCTCAGCCAAATTCCATACCATGTTTGTCGTGTTTTTCGTTTCGTTACAAAAAACATTTCTGTAAGGAAAAATAAAAAAATCACACTTATTAAGAAAAAGTAAAATATGAGAATTTGAAATATGTTTTTGTGGGTTTTCCTTGAAATAAGTTGTATAGGAAGATGTAAAAATAATTTTTATTGGTTGTTGTTTATTGAGAAAATGAGAGAGAAGAAATTAAATGCAATTTGCATATAATTTTATGAAAATAAGGAAAAAACATTCTTGAAAATGATTTTTTCTCTTATAATTTGGGACAAAAAAATGAGCTTTTTTCCCTTATAATTTGGGACGGAGGAAGTACTATTTAAGACGCTTAAAAAGTGTCCCAAAAATACTCGTTAGCATTTTCCTAAAAATATATTGATCATCAGAACACAATTTTTTATATTTCGTGAATACTGCTGTATGCCCAAACCAATGATCGAACAAAAATAATAAGATATGATTTTCACTTGATATCGCAGCTCTCACGTCACGTGATATTTGTTTGCTTTGATTGGGTTTTTGTCAGTAGGGATTGAGCTTCTGCTAAGGTCCAGTTTTGCTTTGAAGCTTATCTGCTGATAAGGTCATTTTTGTCTTTTATAGGCTCTTATGTATTGGTGGTCGATCCTATGTTTGCAGTGGGATTTTTCTTTCTCTTGCATTCGTGCTTTATATCTCTGAATACTGCCTTGGATTGGCTGGGGGAGGTGTGTCTTGGTGGTTTCTCTTCAAGTGTAGACAGTAGACTTGTTTGTCTTTGTCACCTATACTTGTATTTGTCACCGTCAAAGTATATACTTGTGCTTTGAGGTGTTATTTTCTTAATAAAACCTCTTTGGGTTTTTTTTTAAGTCAAATAATATATTAATAAAAAAAGACAATTTTAATCAAGCACAAGTCATTTCTATTCTCTCATCTCCTAAGTTCTAACCCTAGCCGTCACCTTTTTTCTTCTTCTTAATTTATCAAAGAGGGGTGATTTCAGGTCAAATCTTGACCTAAAATCACCCCTCCAAATTGTTTTTTCTTTCTCGTTGTTAAATAAGTGTGATTTTTCACATATTTGTTTGATTTTGTGTTATTTGTTATCCCGTCCTTGTGCGGTGTATTCTGTTGTGCCGTCTTTGTGCGGTGTATTTTGTTTTCCCGTCTTTGTGCGGTGTTCATTTGTTTCAGGTTGAAGGATTAGATCCGATCAAGTACAAATCTATCCAATGTCGACTTTTGTGTCATCAACGCTGCAGATCTGGGGGCATGGACATTCCAGACACTTCAATATAGTCATATATGTAGGCTTATGTAATTTGCCGTTTTACGCTATTAACATGGATGCTGTGAGTTTGTTTGCAGATTCATCCTTTTTGTTTTTAGCAAATTTGAATTTGTATTACATCGATGTACTCTATCAGTTTGAATGAATGAATATCCTTTATTTTTAGTAAAAAAAAAAAGATATACTTAATCAGGAAAAAACAAGAGTCAAAAGGATGCTAAAAAGCACCCCCACAAAAAGAAACAATTATACAAAGTTACAAGCTCAAAAAATACATTTAAATCAAGTGATTCCAAGTCCTAAATTATAAAAAAGAATATATATTATGTCAAAAAGTCAAAACATATCTTAATTCCATGAGATACGATTAGACTTACCTTTAAGGAAGCAGAGAGCAAGAGTAATGAAAATAAGTAACGGAAGTTAATTATAATAGGGTAAATAGGTTTTTACCTCCTGCAAAATAGCCGAATTTTGTGTTACCCCCTGCAAAATAAAAATTTTGGATTCCTCCCTCACAAAGTTAAAATTTCTTTAATTACCCCCTCAATTGCCAACTAGATATGAAATCTTAATTTTTGATGATGTGGCAGCTTATGTGGCTTTTTAATTCAATCTTATTTAATTTATTTAGTGACACATATATAAATATATGAATTTAATTTATATGCACCGTCGGTGTAAAGTTATTTTGCACATGCGTCCAATAATATACCGACACATCATGTATGGTCATTAAAAACACATGATGTGTCACATTCATTAAATGATGTGGCAACACGTACGTCATTGGATGTATGTGTAAAAAAAAATTACACCGACGGTGCACAGTAATTAAACTCTAAATATATTTCATATTTTTTTTTAAATTTTTTTTTGTTGAAGAATAATTTTTTTTTTTTGAATAAAATTAATTCCCCTCTTTTGTGTTCCATTTTTCTGTTCTTATCTCTTGCTTCCACCAGATTGATCAACATCCAACTCTCATCATCATCATCAATTCATCAACCTTCAATCTCATCAACAACTATTATCATCGTCATCCTCCCTTCTTCCTAACCCATTTTTTCTCTCTTTTGTTACACAATCCATAAACCATCACCATTTGGGTGATTTCTACGAGAACCCAGAACTTTTGTATTTTCCTTGCCTTTTTTTTTCTTCATCTTCCTTCACTTTCTCAAAACGCTATCAAGTTGGATCCCAGAAATCAATCACCATCGATGTCCTAAAATGAAAACCCAGCAAACAAAACCGAAAACGAAAAACCCAGAAACAACAAGGAAGGGAAGTTTAGATTTGTGTTCATCATCATACCATCTGAGTTTTATTTTGATTTTACTTCTTTCTGTTGAGTTTTATTTAGATTTGAGTGTTTTTTTTGTTGATTTGACGATGATAGTGATGAATCTGATGTTGATGATGATGAAGGATTTTTTTTAATTGTTTTTTAATATTTTAATTTATAAACTAAATAAATAAAATGATTAATTACACCATGGAAAATAACTTTTCAATTCAACAATGCCACTTAATAATTAATTAACCTACATGACACTTAATAAATAAAGAAAAAATGATAGAAATGTCATATATGCTTGCCACATCATCAATAATATCCAAGCTGGCCAACAAGGGGGGAAAGACAAAAAATCTTTATACTAGTATAACTTACCCGTGCTATCGTCCGGGTTAATGTTCTATGAACAATATAGATCATTTTTTTTCACACATGAAAAATATGGATTATTAAAATTTTAATATTGTGATTTTTTTAATTATTTGTAAAATTAATTTTATATTTAATGTAATAGTTTATTTAAATATGATAAAAGATCCAAATTTTGGATATTTTAAGGAGAAATGACATAATGGAGATTGATATTCCACTCCCCATTCCAAACTCACATGTTCATATATTTATTCTTTTATTTTCATAAAAAAAAAGTCATTATGCAAAAACTAATCTAACGGTTAATATACTTGTTCTTAATCGTCATCTCTCTCCTTTAGACATTTGTTTTCTTCAGGAATATTTTATATCATGTCCCCGTGTGAAAAAATTTCACATTTGAGAAGCAAAATGGGCCGATTTTAATTTTAATATTATTTATTTAAAAGTAATGAACAGTAGAATTGTTTGTCATTTGCTTGACACAAAAAAAATTTATATAATTTTTTTAAGCATATCTCATTTGTTAATGTGCAAATTTTAAAAACTGTCCAAATTTATATAATTTTTATTTGTTTATTTCAAAAATTATATTGAACAAATAAATAAGAAATAACCAACAATAGCAATAGATTTTTTATTTAAAAAAAAACGAACAATAGCAATAGATAGAAAAAAAAAGTAGTGATTCTGTAAAAAAAAAAAAAAAAGAGTAGTGAAGGTGAGAAGAGAAAATAGAGAAGGGGCGTTGAGACACTAAATGACCCTCACACTTACATATTGACCCGTATATATAGAAACTATAGTAGATTTTTGGTCCTTAATTTTTGAAATTTCCATACATTTCAGCATTGATTTAATTTAATCAATATATATTCCAAAAATTTGTTGGTCAATAATCAAAAGTTTCCATATGTAAAATTTCAATTGTATCAAAATATTAATATATAGACATTTGTTCATAAAACCTGATTGAACAATTTCTATATTTATAATTGAGCACTAATGACTAAAGGAAAAAACATAGAAGAATGACATATCAGCAAAATGAATTGAGAGATTGTCACGTGAGATTTTGACCGGTAAAATAAATGAGAGGACGCCACCTAAGAGAATGATGAATGAGAGGATGCCACATTGGATTAATAAAAATTAAAGTTCATAAGAAAGTGACACGTAGATTTGTTTCCTTGAGAAAAAACTCTTAAACATATAAATAATAGATTCACAAAAATAAAGATCTCCTTTTTAAAAAAAAAAAGAAGTATAAAATAAAAATTGCAATAGAAAAATATACAATAATGATGAACTTAATACTATTGGAAAAATACATCATTTGATTAATTTGTTGATAGATTCATCAAGTAAATACATCATTGATATTCCAACTTGTATCCAAGACATCATTGATATTGATAAAGTGCTATAAGCAAGATTTTCTAAAAAAACAAAACTACAGTTGTTAAAACAGACTCCGAGCTCTCAATTCAATCCATTTTGTGAGAATGTGATGCATTTCGTCT
The DNA here is from genome assembly GCF_020283565.1 of Trifolium pratense. NCBI lineage: Eukaryota > Viridiplantae > Streptophyta > Magnoliopsida > Fabales > Fabaceae > Trifolium > Trifolium pratense. Next base: position 41,164,085 of record NC_060064.1, on the reverse strand, counting down.
TGCCTCTCAATTATTTCCCTGTCACGAAAAATAAATAGGATTAATAAATAAAAAGATGACCAAAAGAAAATAATCCAAAAGGTAAAACAAACAATATATTAAAAATATAAGAAATATCGAACAAAGAAGAAAAAATAAAGAAATTTAAAAAGGTGACAATATACAGAAAAAATAGTGATTATCGAGAGAGAAGAATAAGAGATAATGAAGATTGAAAAATTGTGAGTTTTAGAGTTCAGACAAATGTTATATATATAGTAAAAAAAATGGACAAATGAGTAATTTTGTCTTTAATATGAAATTAAATTCATTAAAAGTCAAATATATTGATTCCATTTTTAATTTTAAAAATATATTAGTAAATTAGTAATTAGTAATTAGTAAATTAGTAAATAAGACATATTCCATTATATTATAAATAAATTAAATAAATTAATGCACATGAATATAACACACATATTCCAATTTTTTTAAATAATAATAAAATATTAATTATATTATGTGACTCTATATAATTATAAAATTATGAAAATATATAATTTTTTTTTTACCGTAATACAATATATATATATATATATATATATATATATATATATATGTGTGTGTGTGTGTGACCTTAGTATTTTGATACACGACCATTTAGAAAAAAATTTGTGAGAGAATAATTTGGAGACCATAAAGATTTAATATTTTTTTAATTGAATTTGAAGACCATAAAAATTATTATATCCAGCTGACAATTATACCTAATTATTATATGCAGTTGGCAATCTTCCTTTCATAAAAAAAAAATTTAAAAACAATTGCTTTGGTACAAAAATAAATTTTTTTTGACGAAATTGGTACAAAAATAGTCAATTATTTCCTTTTAAAATTATTTTTAATAGGTGCATTAAATTTGATTTATAAACAATAATTGAAAAATGATTGAATTTCCAAATTAGTCAAAGATTCTAAGTAAAATGATATCATCATGTATTAGAGAAATTGCAAAGGCCTTCATAGTTAGCCACATATGAATTGGAGAAATATTAGAATGCCACATAAGACATGGATCAAGGAAATGGTGCCACATAAGAATAAGACCATGAGAGATAAACTCCTAAATATATAAATAATAGATTACAAGGGGGGAATCCAAAATTTTTATTTTGCAGGGGGTAACACAAAACTTGGCTATTTTGTAGGGGGGTAAAAACTTATTTACCCATTATAATAATACTAAGTTATCATGAACATCCAAAAAAAATTCTTTTAGATCTTACTAATTTACGTGCAGTGCTAGCAAGAAATAACTGTTGTATCCCGGAGGGTATTAGCTATGCACTGCACCGGATAACTTACCTGTAGTGGCAAAATTCTCTTAAGCCTGTCAAAATTCGATAAAACCCACATATCCAAAAGAATGTACATGTTCTTCAATTGTTGTTACTCTTGCTTGCAATGAACAGGGCCGTCTCCGAGTATTGAGAGGTCCCGGGCAAATAATGAAAATGGGTCCCTTAAACAATTTTCAATAACATTAAAAATAATCATTCATTCTAGTGACTAACAAAAAAAAAATCATATTATAGCATGGCCTCAATGATCATTATTGAGTTTATATTTAGTTATATTCAACATCATTTTTTTAAACATTTTGATCTCTTGAATTGTTTTTGAAAAATCTGTCAAAAAAATTGAAAAAAAGGTGAAAGTAGGAGTAGAACTCATGCACATAGTTGGTTAATCTAAACCATAAATAATATTAAATTATAATTGACTATATATTTATTATGAAGAGTTCTCTTAAAATAAAAAAAATTGTCAGATGCGAGAGTTTAACTCACCACTCCGAATACTAAAACCTCAGGAAGAACGCGCGGACCAATTAACCAATTGACATTTCGTGAAATAAATTCGTTCAAACGACTACTTATCCAATATAATTGTGATGAACTTCAAAAAATAAAAATTGAGGCCCCAATATTTTGGAGGTCGGGCCTGGTTGCCCTGGCCCAAAACCGGGCCCGCATCCTAGGTATACTACAATCGAAAACAAAAATATCATCCTTGATGAACAAAAATCGAGTCCATTGTTGTCGAGCTGGCTAACTCTGTTGTCTTTGGCAAGGTCTATGCCTTCAATGTTCCTTCTCGTTCCCCCGATTACCAGCAATATATCCCTGAACTCGATCGCATAGTTCTCAAGGATAACTCGTTTCTTAAAACCTCAAAACTGCTGGTAAAGCCACAATTACTGCTCGAGTCCTCCAGCTTATTCACAAGATTTGCCGAGAGGGTATATATGTTACTAAGTGTGATATCTACTACAATGATCCTAAGCTCTTCAAGGATCATGTATTGTTATTAGATTTTTGGTTATGCAACTCGTTATTAGATCAGATGTTTGAACACCAGATTATGAAGCTGTCTAGTCTATTTGATTTTATATTAGATAATTGATTGATCGAACATATTCTATGAATGGATATTAACAAATAGACACATGTGATAATTTAAGGAATTCCTATCAGTGCTTAATAGATAAAATGAAAATGATGAATAGTTTGGTATTTGATGAAATACGCTCTCGCTTTGATCCAGGGCCGTCTCCAAGTATTGAGAGGTCCCGGGCAAATAATGAAAATGACCCCTTTTAATTTTTTTTTTTAAAAAGAATATATTGTGTTTAAATTGTAAACAATTTTCAATAACATTAAAAATAATCATTCATTCTAGTCACTAACAAAAAAAAGTCATATTATAGCATGACCTCAATGATCATTATTGAGTTTATATTTAGTTGTATTCAACATCATTTTTTTAAACATTTTGATCTCTTAAATTGTTTTTGAAAAATCTGTCAAAAAGAAACTTTACAACCACTGGACCATTTATCAATAGTTGTTTAATCTAAACCATAAATAATATTAAATTATAATTGACTATATACTTATTATGAAGAAAACCTCAGGAAGAACGCGCGGACCAATTAACCAATTGACATTTCGTGAAATAAATTCGTCGGAACGACTAGTTATCCAATATAATTGTGATGAACTTAAAATAAAAATAAAAATTGAGGCCCCAATATTTTGAAGGCCCTGGGCTGGGGGCCTGGTTGCCCTTTCCCAAAACCGGGCCTGACACTGAACGACTTTGGCTCCTTGAATTCTGGCATGCGCTCGACATGCTGATGATTCTGGGCAACGAACAAAAATTTAAGAAGAATAGAGATGGGAGATCGATAGAGATGAAGATGAAATGGTCCTTTCAACCCTAATTTTGTTCCCATATCACAATATCAAATTTTATATAACAATTAATCTGACTCCTGCCATGTAATACTGCCACAGTGCCACCTGACCTGAAACTAATGTTTTTTGCAAAAAGTTGACGGAAGGGACGAATTTGGAGAACAAATATAAGTTAATGGACCAAAAGAATAATTAAGCCTAGTTTTTAAGAGAGCAAACTATCATTTTAGTCTGAAAGTGTAAGTCATTGTCATACTAGTCCTTGAATGTATCAAAATATTGCAAATACATCCCAATATCTTATTTGTTTGTAATTTTATGGACTAAATTAATTAAAAAAGAACATATTTGAGGACTAAATTAAATTAATTACCAAAAATTCAAGAGTCAAAATAACTAAAAAAGATATATTTGTGAATCTATTTGCAATTTTGATATATTTAACGACTAATATGACAGCGATTTATATATTTAAGGATCAATAGTACATTTCATTCATATTTATTACTCCCCCGGTCCTATATATAAGAAAATGTTTGTTTTTTAGATTTATTGTAAAATCAACGTATCTAAACAATACATCAATTTTACAATGTATCTAAAAAGTCAACATTTTTTTACAGATAGGACTAAAGGCAGTATATAATAAACAAACACAAATTAATTCAATTTGTCTAAAAATCTCTAAAAACTAATCCCTAAATTATTTTGCATCAAAATCACTATTTTTTTACTCTGTATCAAACGTACCCAATTAATATAATTTAAAATTAAAAATTCAACAAAATTGAAATAAATCAACTCGGATGATAGAGTATTTAAAACTCTGAAATTCTCACGAGTCCTCCCTCCAACAAAGAATTGTGAATTACATATGTTCAGTGTCATGCCTATTTCCCAACATGTGTCTCTCACAGGCATAACCTATGGATCCTTTCAGAATGACCAAAGCACTGTTATTCCTTCCAAGGAACATGATCCCAACATTTCATCACCAAAATCAAATTTTTAGGCCTTTCTCTTCCCACAAATTAGGTCCCAAAAGACCAAACAAAGACTTAACTAATGCTCTAAGAATCCTTAAACTCGTTTCCCCCCAAAAAAGTGTCACTGATATTGAAAATCGTCGAAGTCATCTTAGGTTAGTTGAGGACATTCTAGACACCACTGCAACAAATCCTCTTTGTGGTGGTAATTCAGTTACTTTAAAAACTGTTAATGAATCCATTATTGAATCATATGTTCTTGAGATGGAACAAGGATTGGGAATTGATGTGTGTTTTTTGTCTCAAGCTTTGAGTTCATGTGGGTCAAAACGTGATCTTTATGGAGGTATTCAATATCATTGTTTTGCAATAACAACTGGGTTCATTGCTAATGTTTATGTTGGAAGTTCTTTGATAAGTTTGTATAGTAGATGTGCTTTGTTGAGTGATGCATACCGCGTGTTCGATGAAATGTCTGAAAGAAATGTGGTTTCGTGGACGGCGATTATTGCTGGGTTTGCGCAAGAATGGCGTGTTGATATATGTTTGGAGCTTTTTCATGAGATGAGGAGTGCAGAATTGAAGCCAAATTATTTTACTTACACGAGTTTGCTTAGTGCTTGTATGAGTAGTGGAGCACTTGGACATGGGAGAGGTGCTCATTGTCAAATAATTCAAATGGGTTTTCATTGTTATCTTCATGTTGACAATGCTCTCATTGCTATGTATTCCAAATGTGGGGCAATTGATGATGCTTTGTACGTATTTGAAAACATGGTGAGTAAGGATGTTGTAACATGGAATTCTATGATTGTTGGGTATGCACACCATGGACTTGCACAAGAAGCAATTGATCTCTTTGAAGAGATGATAAAGCAAGGTGTTAATCCAGATGCTGTAACTTTCCTTGGCATCTTATCCTCGTGTCGGCATGGAGGTTTTGTTAAAGAAGGACAAGTTTACTTCAGTTCCATGGTTGATCATGGTTTGCAGCCAGAACTGGATCATTATTCTTGTATTGTAGACCTTCTTGGTCGGGCTGGTTTGCTTCTTGAGGCTCTTGATTTCATCCAAAACATGCCTGTTTGTCCCAATGCTGTGATATGGGGTTCCCTACTTTCTTCCTCTAGGCTTCATGGAAGTGTTTGGATTGGTATCCAAGCAGCGGAGAGCAGGTTATCATTGGAACCAGGGTGCTCTGCGACACTTCTACAACTGGCAAATCTGTATGCAAGTGTTGGTTGGTGGAATCAGGTAGCACGAGTACGGAAATTGATGAAAGACAAAGGACTAAAACCGAATCCTGGTTGTAGTTGGATTGAAGTAAAAAACAAAGTCCATAGATTTGAAGCACAAGATAAGTCAAACAGAAGAATGACTAACATTCTTTTGATAATGGATAGTCTGGTAGACCACATGAGTGGTTTAAGCCTTCAGTTTCAGATGTCTGAGGAGGAAAATATTTGGTTTTCACAATGAATTTCAAATCAATTTTGGTACTTTTGTAGCATTTCCAATTTTCCAGGCACATTCGGCAGGGGCAGAAACAGAGGATATTCATTTTTGTTTCAGTGGAACATTATTCATTGATAACAGGAAATTCGAGAAGCAATGCAAGCAATACGGACTGTGTGAAATTTTATATTTATTAAAGTGTGCTAAATGCTAATGCGCCTTGTCCTTGTCAAGACCATAATTATTGCAGAAAAATAGACATCTTTCTGTGGTGTGATGGAGAGAAACTTAAGAAAGCATGATATGGATTCTGTTCCCTTGACAAAGTGAAATCTCATATACCCCCATTCATTCATTCTTAAAGGATGACAATCAATAATCATGTTGACAAACAAACAAAAGGGCGAAGGCATCATTGATACTTGACACTGACATCAACTAGTGCGACCTTGAGGCTGGCATGAGCAGGAAGACGACATTGAATACAATGTACAGGATGAAATAATCCATGTGTAGACCGATTTCATTGCTGTTTAAGAAAATTCCAGTTCAGTAAACATTGCTGGAGGTTTGATTTACATCACTGATGGTATCTCAAGCTTTTGGTTTTTCAATACGTCCAAAGCTTTTCTTCACCGGGTCTTGGTTTGTTGGCAGTTCTATACAATTAAATCTTACTGAAATGAGATGTAATTGGTTTTGATAAATAACTATGTTGCTTATATATACTTACAATATATTTTACTAATTTTAATAATATAGATTTCCCAATAATTTCTGGATTTGACTTGTTAAATTTAAATATATTCTAACCTCTTTTGTTATTATGTTTGTAGTTCTTGTACAGTACCTACCGTTACTCTTCAAGCATTTCTTTGTCTGACATTTTTAAAATCTGTCAAAGCTTGGTCTTTTTTTATTTGTTTATTTATTTCACTAGTGGTTAATTTTTGAATAACAGGGACTGCTCGACAAAGTGAAATTTGTTTCTACTGATCGACAAAAGAAATCTGTGTACAAGATGATAGTTTACCCCAAAAGCTAGATAGGTAATCAATCTAATATTTTACCGGTTATATAAACTATTTTATTTACATAGATTGGATTACTGGCACTGCAATTAATCATGTTTTAGATATGTGGATGTCATTATTTATTTTGTTTGTTTTAGATTTGAATTAAACCAATGGTAGACAATAGAAATAGAAAAAGAGTTAATCTGAATTGCTTGAGAGGCTAAACTCCCAGCCTTATGTATTTACAATAATGATCCCTAAATTATAAGGACAAAAAAATAATGAGAGCTACAATAAGAAAATCAAGGCAATATCTCAACAAGTATAGTTTTAGTTTTTTTATTTAATTGGCCATGCACACAAAGTCAACTTCTGTCTATTGACTTTCTCTTGTCCTAGCTAGGTCCAAGCCTAAAGTTGCACAGCTGACTTAGTTTCCAAGTAACAAGTTGTTGGAATTTGTTAATTCTAAATTGGTAGTTGGGACATAAATATACTTTCAGTTTTTTGTAAGACTTAGAAATGCTTCATACTTCCATTACATTCTTGGTATCCCACCTCACAACATAGAAATGAGACCCCCCTTAGCTTCTACATGCAAAACAGGAATAATACAAAGGGGAAAGAAAACTAACTGAAAAAAAGAGATGAGCTACAATCATTCATTCTTGAGTATGAACTTAATTCTCTAATATTCTTAAATACCCTCTACTTCAATGCCATTTTAGTTTGTTGATTAAGCTTTGTCCATGAATGGCCGAGATAAAAAAACAAATTTTGAAGTGTGGAAATCACATTGTGTTGACTGAGTGGATTACAACCTCATGGAGGAAGTGTTAATTTTTCCTGAAAAGAGTAAATGATACCATTTTTCCTGAAAATTTATCTTTTTTTTAGGGGTGGAGAAAGTTTCTTCTCCCTATTGATCCTTGCACTCTACACTCTTGAGATAAAAAATTGTTTTGATCAATTAGGTGTAATGAATAGCTGGGAATTGACGGGTAGCTTTCCTCACTCAGTATAAGGGCATCTATCCCAAACTAAAAAAGAATCAATTATCAAGGGAAACTGGCTGATCTTATTCTAATTAATTAAATACTCTGCATAAGTCTTAGTCAACTAATTCACTGAATTTTTCTACACGTCAGAATCACTGAATTTTCTTAAATGCATTTTTTTTGACATTTTGTACTATATCCTTCATTTGAGTCTTACTCTATGCACATTCAACATTGTTGTTGCAGAGATTTTAGTTCTTTGCTCTCTCAGGATGCCTTCCTTGCTTACTATCCTTCATATTCTTCAATTCATAATCCTCTTGAAACTGATTCAAATACCTTTATATTTGAGCTCTAATGAAGGCTGTGAGACTCTGTTTACTTGTGGAAATATAACAAATATTGGTTTCCCTTTCTGGGGAGCGAATCGACCAAAAGAGTGTGGCTACCCTTTGTTGAATCTCACTTGCATAAAGAACATCAGTTACATAACAATCAATGATGTCGAGTATCAAGTTCTGGAGGCCAATCCTGATTTACAAACTTTGAGAATCACCAGAGAGGACTCTTTCCAAGAAGGACTATGTCCTCCAAAGCACATCAGCACCACATTAGACACTGATCTATTTGTTTATGGTTCTAACTACATCAATCTTACACTCTTTTATGGTTGTCCACCTTCAATTACTTTCCCTTCGCCTAGTGGACAATTTCAATGTCATTCAAATGGTTATTCTGATGATATTGTTTATACTTGGTTTGGTCCTAATATTGGTCCTCTGGCTTTTCCATGCCAAGATAATATGACTGTTCCAGTTTCTAATTCATTGTTTGATATTAGTAATTTTGCTAAAATACAAAGTGCAATCAAAGATGGATTTGTGGTGAGATGGATAGCTGGTATTGAAGATTGTGTGAAGTGCCAAAATTCAGGTGGATTTTGTGGTTATGATTGGATTTCAAAGCAACCAACCTGCCACTGCAGAGATCAATCTTGTTCTAATTCTGTACCAGATTCTAATGCACCTCCAGGTATGTCTAAATATATTTGCTAAATGCGAATTGCATTTTCTGTTTTCTATAAAATGATAATCTAATATGAACAATTAGTTAACTTGTTTACAATATAGTTTACTCATGGATTTTGATTCCGCACCGTTGGGAAATCCCATTATCCCATTTGCCACAATCATGTATTGCGATTCGTCTGATTACAATTGTTTTTTAGCTTGAATTTATTGTTGAAACTCCTTTAACATGAATGTATCCAATCATACACTGTAATTTGAGTCGTCGGATGTTAATCCGGCACTCTGCAATGCGTGACTGGCTTGCATACAAGATTTCACAAAACGGCTGGGATTCCTGATCCTTTACTTCTATTTTTTTTTTTTTGAAGACTCAGTAACCTACCCAAGACTCAATCCTTTACTTAGTCCTTATTCATAAGCAATAACAGTTATTTAGTGCCAAAACCACTGTTTTTTATTTATTGAGTTTGAGTGTGATTTCACCCCAAAGTTGTTTATCAGTTGGCCAATTCAATGTATACCTTAAAGTCACACCTTTGGATTTTGGCTCTTGAGTAGCTTTTAAACTAAAGACATTTTCTTCTTGTTTATATGACATCTGTAGGACTTTAATAGTTGAATTAGTCTAAAGATCTTAACACAATTAGACTTATATATGTTTAGAAATTTGTAGAGAAAATGAAATTATGTTGAGATGAAATTGCGAGGAAAGAGATAGAATAGAAAATATTGTTTTTTCACACTTGCCCTTCCAATAGGTGAGTTGTGATGTCAAGGCATTACACAATAACATTGTAGAACCTCATTTTTCTTTCAAACTTGAAAAATGAGTGATATACGAAGCTCCCCTGGTTGAAAATTCTATTTCTTATGGCATAACATATTTCCTCAAAAATTTGAAAGTGACATTGATGTTATTTATACTGAGAAAATTGAAAATTTTCTATCATCTGTGAAAGAAAGTCATATTGACTAATTATGATGCTTGTGAAGTCTCAAATAGTGTGAAACCTAAATAGTTGGCTTAGCTTTTTCCTTTTTTAAATAAAGATTCAACTTTCATCTCTTTCTAATGATCCCATACTCCATGTATTAATATATGATTTGTGGTCCTTTCTTATTAATTTTCAAATTCATTTTTGTATGAATGATAGTGCATCAAAACTTAAAAATCATTTGAAACTCTAATGATAATTTACATTGGCACCCGAAAGTAGAAGTTTATGCTCCTCTTTGATGTAACGTTTAAAACAATGACACCACCAGTGTTAATTTAGCAAAAATGAGAGGGTCGTGAATTTTTCCCTTGTTTGTGCCAAACTAACATCAATTGAACCACCATCTTATCTTATTTTATTTTATCTTATCGTGAAGAGGGTTGTGAATTTCTACGTTTGGATGATGGCATTGTCCATCTTTGATGTTTTGAACAATTTTTAAATATCAGTAATATGAATATCCACCAATGGGGTCATAGAATAGAACTTGGATGTATGAATAGAATATTGTTTATGGTCAAATGCTATATACACGGTTATTCTGTGTGTGTAAAAGAAGTCATTATCTACTAGATGCTAGACCTGAATGTACTTTGCGCTCCTTTCACGTTACGATTCTAAAATATACTTTGAATATACATGTTTCATTAATTACGGCTAGATATTTAGTTGCAGTCAATAAAATTGAAAATTTGTGTTTTGTTGTTTTCCCCTAATAGAGTTTTCCTTTTTATATGCGGAAGATATTTCTATTTTCTTTTTTGGTTAATGCTCAGGTATCTTGAAATTTATTGGTATCATTGTAGACAAAATTCAATGTAATGTCATATTTTTATATTAATTTATATTAAACATATGTCATTTTTAAATGTATTTTGTCTTTGAGGTACTGATATCCAACTAAACATTCTGGGTATAAAATAAAGTTAGCTTTTCTTTTTATCAAAAAAGGAATATAATATTTAGTTGATTTAGTGGTGATTGGCGCTGAACTTGGTAGGGAGGACCGCGGTTCGATCCGCTGCAATTGTGATCAGAAGGGGGCTGGAGCCACTTGATGCCAGAATTGACCCCGAACTAGATTTAACTGGTGGTGAAAAACCAAAAAAAATATTTGCTTTTGTTTTTATTACAATTTTTTATTTATTTTTTTATATATTAACCTTCTGGTTCTAGGGAGAATGGACTTTGGTAATCCAAAATTTGGCCGCGAGGTCAATAAAGTCTGACAAGGAATTATTTCCATTTGGAATTAAACTTAAATTTTTTCGAACGATTTGTTCTAAAAAAAACTCATTAACGACTCAAGTCCAATGTGAATACAAATCATCAATACTATCGGAGATTCACATAATTTACAAATAATTTGTCCATTGCAAAATTATGAACTTGATTACTTGAACGCAAGTGACACCGAATGTTTAACATAAATTTTAACAAAAACTATTGGCTAATACAGAACAGTAATACTTTATGTAAGATTAAAATAATACTATTATTTATAATTATCTCCGAAAAATAAAATAACACAGTATATATTTCTAGTATATAAAATAAAATAATACACCTCCGGTCCTTAATATAAGAAAAAATTCACATTTTAGATACATTGAGATATTGATGTATTTAAGAAGTACTCTATCCGTCTCATAATATAAGAAAAAAAAATTATTTTCACATTTATTAAGAAAAATAAAATATGATAATTTTAAGAATGACTTTTTGTGTTTTTGTTAAAATAAGTTTCATGGGAAGATTAAAAAAAGTTTTTATTGGTTATTGATTATGGGGAAAAAAGGAGAGAGAGTAAATTAAGAAAAAATCTATCTTAAAAATGATAAAAGTTATTTTTTTTTCTTCTTATAATTTGGGATATGAAAAAGTAATTTTTTTTCTTATAATATGGGATGGAGGGTGTAAAATCTTTCTTATATTTCTAGTATATTACGTACTAAGAATTAAGGCATTACTTTACCAAAAAAAAAAAAAAAAAAAGAATTAAGGCATTTAATGAATGAAACACACGACAGTCTTCATTTCCTTGTGTTCAATTTGTCAAGAGATTAATTAATAAAATGGTAGCAGTCAACAAAAGGCCACCCTTCTGGAAGCAAGGAAGTTTGAAATGCGACATAGTTAAATGGAAGTCAATCTTTGACATTAATCAACCAAAGTTGTAATAAATTCTGCATTTGCCGTTTCCCTCATGTTTCCTAGAAACATTATCAAACTCTTGAAATATAAAATTTCCATTATTCAATTGAAACTGAAACACGACTTGATTATTTAAAACTCCCACCCAATATTTGCTTTCATCTACGCGTAATTGTTTATTCAGTCTTTGTTTACTCTTATATATCTCTCTCTACCTTTTGCTCTGTCTTTCTTAAACCAAACCTATTTTGCTTTCTTCTTTTGCAAGAATGAAACCTCTACTTCTTCATCATCCATCTTCTTCTACTGTTCTTTCCTTTTTCTCCTTCACACTTTTGTTGATCTCAATCATCAATATTCCAACGTGTATGTGCGACGATGGTGACCAATACAATAACTGCAAAGATGCTTTTACATGCAAAGGAAGCAGTATCTCAAACAGCCTCATGTATCCCTTCTGGGGAGAAAACAGAGAAGAGTATTGTGGTGTTTCTGCTGATTCTAACACAGAGCTCACATGCGAAGAAAGTGTTCCAAAGATAACAATCAATAGCGTCAAATACCGTATTCTTAATTGGGTCAATACAACACAAAAACTCACAGTTGCTAGGGATGATTACTGGGGTGGTATTTGTGCTGTGAGTGTGAGTGACAAGAATAAGATCAGTAGCACATTCGATGATACGGTGTTTCAACGTGATGGTGATGTTCCTTCTCAATTAAGTTTGTTATACAATTGCGATACAAATCAACCCAGTGGTATGTATAGTATTAACTGCAATAATACTAAAGTCGTGTACACCCTTTCCGGTCCTGCTTCGGTCGAATGTAATCCAACTGTTATTGTTGAGTTTCCAATTATGGTAAACCAAGCTGTAGGAATTGCAACTGCGAATGCTATAAACCAAACATTACGAGGCGGTTTCGATTTGACATGGACTGGAAATTATGGAGAGTGTCTAGGGTGTGTTGCTACTGGTGGAGCGTGTGGCAACGATGGAGGAACTGGATTTAGATGTTTCTGCAGAGATGGAGCTTATATAACTGATTGTCATTCAAAAAAGGCACCATCCTCAAGTATGTCATTCGCTTCCTATACATCTAACTCCTAAGTTTGATAATAGAGTTTAAAGATCATCAAATTAGGGGCTTAAAATTTTTTACTAACTCGCTAAATCAAGTTTTACAAGTTAGATTTTTTTGGGGTTAAATATGATTTTAGTTATTGCAATTACAATTTTCTTAGTTTTAGTCCCTGTAAGTTTTTTTTTTTTAATTCAGTCCTTGCAAATTCAAGTACAATTTCTTTTAGTTTATGATGTCATATGTAACCTAATATAATCACGTGGCGTCGGGTTGCCACTGATTGTTGCTTTTGCTGATAAGATTAACTGTTACGTTTAAACTGTTACTAATTCTTCACCACGACCTCTGAAGAAGAACGTGTCAAGATTGCTTGCTACCAAACAAACCTGAGTTGTTTGACTTTTTCTGATACGTACAAGTTCTTCATTTGACCATTTCCTACATACTGTACTACTTTTCACCAAACCATTATATTTTCACATCTTTGCAGATACTATTTTAATCGGTCCATTTCCAAACTTCACTAATTCTTTTATTTTGATTATTATATGGCCTGATTTTTGGCTCCATTTATATATACGACCTTGTCAAAGAAACTCCTTTGCTAAATTAAAATCCCAGCAACTGTTTCTCATATATTTTTTTTGTTGTTAGTTGAAAGTTGAAATGTGTCACTGTCACACCACTTTTGACTTTTGATCAATTCATGAATCATAATTATTGATTAGGCTTTAGTTGTTTAGAGTAGTTAGACAACAATTTATAATTTTCTAAACTAAATTATTTGACTCCAACCATTAACTCTTACAATTTCCATTAGTGTTAGGTAAAGTAATAGTTACTAATTTCCAACAGAAAATACGCATATTATTAATATAGGTGACCTAAATTTACATTTGCATCACTTCAATGTTACTAGTGCACATTAAAAACTCATCATAAGCTCACATTAACTTAGCTCAAAATCCTCTAATTCTCTATCAATCTATTTTTTCCTAAAGATGCAAGTTCTTAATCCAAGCATCTTTTTCTCGTTCTTGATCACAGCCATAATCCTAAATCAAATCTCAACATCTTCTTGTGCTGATAATGTTCAGCAGTACAAAAAATGCAGCTCTTCATTTGATTGTGCAAATCTAAAAAACTTGAGTTACCCTTTTTGGGGATCAAGTAGACCTCAATATTGTGGCCACCCTTCTTTTGAGCTACAATGCAAAGATGAATTTGCAAGCATTACCATTATGTCACAAAGTTATAGAATTCTTGAAGTCATTGATTCTGATCACAGACTCAAAGTTGTGAGAACTGATTATTGGAACAATATTTGTCCCACCGATCTTATGAACACTACTGTAGGTTCCACTTTCTTCAATTACGGTTCGGATACTCGGAACTTGACAATCTACTATGATTGTCCTTATTCACCATTTCCTATACCAGATAGCTTTTCTCCTCGGTTTAATTGTAGTATAAATGGAACTCAAATGGTTAACTATTTTATGTTGGAGAGTGTTCTTGAGAATGGTGAGGGTTCAGTTTCGTTAAGTAAAACATTGGGAACATGCAAATCTAGAGTGATGGTTCCAATTTTGGACTCAGAAGCCGAAAGGGTAGTGACAAATTCAAGTGTAGAAAATTTGAAGGATGTTATTGATAATGGTTTTGAAGTGGAGTGGAATGCAAATAATAGTTTGTGTCATGAGTGTCAAAGCTCTGGTGGACACTGTGGTTATGATCTAAGCTCAAAGGATTTCACTTGCTTTTGTAAGGATGGATCCTTTCCACATTCATGTAGATCAGGTGAACACTATAGTAGTTCCACTACTGAGTCTTTTGCATTCAATAATGTGTTTTCTTTTCATCTTGGAAACTCATTAAACTCTGCTTAAGTTCTATCATTATCATTTTATGTTCAAATTTAGGGACAATTGTCCCTAATATGGACTTGTAGTTTTCATTTAGAGCCTTTTCCTCTTCTTCATCCAATATCTGCAAATAATTCCTCCTTTCTGACTTTGGACCTGTATGGTAATGCAGATTTTTTCTGTATTAGAGAACCTTGAAGAAGTAGGGTAGGTAACTTTTTCTTTAGGGTATGTCTGAGAGTTGGATTTTGGAAGATTTTAAAGGGATGGTTTCCTTTTCTTTTTTAAATTAAGGATACTAAAAATATTTTTAAAAATGATTTACGTGTGATTGAAGTATTATATGATTGTTTATCATGTTGATTTTTCAATTTTTTAAAAATATCAAATATATATCAAAAATATAGATTTTGCCCTCTAAAATTCATCTCCTAAACATACCCTTTTAGGTTACTAACTCTTGTTGGCATAGTTTTTTTCCTATTCTTAGTAGATGGAGTCTCTTGATGGTCTTGTTAAAGATTTCTAAACGGAATTCTATTTTTGGTTTTGTAGTTGTCTCCACTCTCCACTTCTTTGACAGTCTTTGATACCTAGATTTAGTAGTTGGTCTTAAAAACCTTTTTTAACACAAGCTATATTGATTTATAAATGTTGAACCTAATTTAGCAAAGGTGGCTTAATTTACTATATAGTTTTTTATTTTATAATTTCACCTACACAAATTAGGACGGTAGAGAAATTTGATAATCAAAATTCTTAGAATTTGGGTTGGCCTAACTCAACTTTACAAAATTAGTTTAAAAGGTGAGAAATGTCTTCCATTCATAAACAGATTTTTAGGTCAAATCTCATATAATACGAGACTCTTAACACACCCCTCACAACTAAAAACGAACATCTAGAGCGTGACTCAAGTGATTCTATAATGGGTGACCCAATAGATTTGTGATAGACTCCAATACCATCTTAAAATTTGGATTAGGTCTAACTCTACCCTACAACTCAAAATGTGAGAGCTGGATAATTGCCATTCTTCATGTTTAAGTTATTTCTTATCATATCTGAAACTCTCAATAAAATCCCCTTGCAAAGAAAGGGTGGTGTCAAAATATAACAATTCTTACATAACCTGAGCCAGGACAGTTTAGTAAGTTTTTAGGAACATAATGATTTCAGTTAATTCAATTTCCTCTACACCACTTTCTTTTTCTGAAAATGAAAATTTACAATTGATGACATACATATTAAAATCTCCACATATTCAATCTCTAAAAAACCTAAACCCACTTGTCACTGTCATAAAACATATTCTGCTATTTCCTATCAGTTGATGTCACTGCATATATATGTTAAATTTAACTAATATAATCAAGTCCATGTCCATCTAACCCCTTTGTCCCTTTCTAGGAAAAAAATAAACCCGTCAAGTAGACATTTCCAAATCCAGATTCGCTGCTGCCACGATTTCCGCGCATTCACGTAGTCGGAGCATCAGATGGTTCAGATTTTAAGCTCATTATGATTATTTCAGGAAAGAAAAATCAAAATCTGTATTGAAATCTAGATCGTCCGATCTCAACTCAAATGTCACTGACACGCTAATTGCATGAATGCGTGGAAATTTTGACTGCAGTACATCCGTAAATTCGACATTTCCACCATTTGAACCTGTCAAAACTTCCAAACCATGGGTTCCATATTGAATAATACCTTTCAACCGTAGTATAGTTCTAGTTTTTGAACAGCCTCCATTCAACCAAATGAGTACAGTACAGTCACTGTTATTTGACCATTAAAAACAATACCTTTCAATTTAAGATATACACGTTCCTCATGACCAATCCCAATATACAATAATTTCCGCCAACCAATTGCATTAAACAAAACACTCGTTTGGCTGCTAAATTAAAATCTTTGTTTATATATTGTTCACATGACATCAAAGTCAAAGTCAACAAAACTCATCTTTCATGTTTTCTTTTCAATATTTTCATTACTTCAAACTATTAGATAATTATTACTCATATCATATCATAATAGTACTAAACCCAACAACTAACAACTCTTCAAAGGTTGCAAATTAAGGAACAACAAACCCAAATTAAGGAACAATAAACTATGTTGTCTTTGTCCCTCTCTTCTCCCACCATCATCATCATCATCATCATCTTCTCAATCTTCATCTTCTCTCTCCATCATACAACGTCCTTACCTTCTCATGCATCACTCTCTATCTGCAACAACACCACCTTCAACTGTGGCACCATCACCAACCTTTCCTACCCTTTCACCGGCGGTGACCGTCCTTCCTTCTGTGGGCCACCACAGTTTCATCTAAACTGCCAAAACAACGTTCCAGAGTTGAATATTTCCTCAGTAAGTTACCGAGTTCTTCAAATAAACTCAGCAACTCATTCTCTCACCTTAGCAAGATCAGACCTTTGGAACCAAACATGTACCCATCAATATATTAATTCATCTTTTGATGGAACTAGCTTTAGCTACGGTTTGGGAAACAGTGACCTTACTCTGTTTTATGGGTGCAAACCCACTTCGGTATTCACCGAAAAGCCGCATAATTTGTTTTACTGCAATAGTAATGGAGATAAGAACAATTCATATTCTTTGATTGGCCCATTTCCTTTAGACCCAATTCTTAGTGTTGTTGAATGTGATGAAGGTGTTCGTGTGCCAATTCTTGAAGTGCAAGCTAATAGATTAGTACGAAATCGTTCTTTGCTTATAGAGGTTTTGATGAAAGGGTTTAATGTTAATTATAGCTATCCTTTTGATGATGATTGTAATGAATGTATTGGTTCTGGTGGTCAACAATGTGGGTTTGATTATGATGACAATGAACCTATTTGTATTTGTGGTAATGGGTTGTGTCCATCTTCAGGTATTTTAGATTTTCTTTTGGTTAAATTTTGTGTTTGGTGTTTGATGTTGATTTTAAGCATGATTTTGATTCTCTTTTTAGTTGTGGTTGCATTGCGATTTTGATTTTTTATATTCCGAAAAATTGTTGATTGATGTAGTTTAAGCAATCACAACTGTGGTCGTGATGGTACTGCGGAGACCTCTAAAATCTTTACCTTTAAGTTGTATGCTGCAATTTAAAACCATGATCTTAACGGTGATGTGTTTGATTAACAAAAACTTAGTATGATGTTTCTATAGTGTGGACTAATTAGACTTGCCAGCTAGTTTTTTTTATACCCCTTTTCTATCCTTGTCTGATTCTTTGTTCTGACATATTGTGTTTATGTTGCAGGTAAAAATTCTAACACAGGCATTATAATAGGTAATTTCCATTTTTCTAATAGATGATTTGAATTTAGATTTTTGAAGTAAAATTTTACTGATGTCTAGCATTATCTTCAGGCGCAGTTGCAGGAGTTGCAGCTCTTGTTTGTATTCTTGGTGCATGCTTTCTGGTTCGGCGAAGGAAGAAAAAAGCTGAGAAATCAAGAAGCATTGACGTCTTCATGCCTCCTTCAAGCAGTGGCACTGGCACTCTAACATCTACTACTAATTCCTCTCAGAGTATTCCTTCTTATCCATCTTCCAAATCTGGAAGAGTGCCGCAGAAGAGTTTCTACTTTGGTGTTCAGGTATTTACCTATGAAGAACTAGAAGAAGCTACCGACAATTTCCACACTACTAAAGAAATTGGAGAGGGAGGTTTTGGAACTGTTTACAAAGGTAATTAACAATGTACATTTTCTCACACAGAATTGGTTTCCCTTGGTTTTCTGGTTTTCTTATAAACTATATATCTTCTGATTGTTGATCAGGCGAACTCAAAGACGGACGTGTGGTTGCGGTGAAACGCCATTACGAAAGCAACTTTAAACGTGTGGAGCAATTCATGAATGAAGTTGAGATTCTAGCACACTTAAGGCATAAGAACTTGGTGACACTCTTTGGATGTACCTCTAGATCTAGCAGAGAGCTTCTCCTTGTTTATGAATACATACCGAACGGAACAGTGGCTGATCATCTTCACGGGAAACGGTCGAGCTCGGCTATGATTACTTGGCCTGTAAGATTGAACATTGCAGTAGAAACAGCTGAGGCATTAGCCTACCTCCACAAAAAAGATGTCATACACCGCGATGTTAAATCCAACAACATTCTCCTAGACGAAAAGTTTCATGTTAAGGTTGCTGATTTTGGTCTCTCAAGGCTGTTTCCGACCGACGTCACACATGTATCAACTGCTCCACAAGGAACACCTGGTTATGTTGATCCCGAGTATTATCAGTGTTACCAACTCACTGACAAGAGCGATGTTTATAGCTTTGGCGTACTCTTAGTCGAGCTTATATCATCATTACAAGCTGTGGATATTACCAGGCATCGCAACGACGTGAACTTAGCAAACATGGCTGTCAATAAAATTCAAAGCCAAGAACTGAATGAGTTGGTTGATCCTGAACTTGGATATGAAAAAGACGATTCTGTGAGAAGAATGACAACGGCTGTGGCTGAATTAGCATTTAGGTGTTTGCAGCAACAAAAAGACATGAGACCTTCAATGGATGAGGTGTTGGAGATTTTGAAAGCAATCAAGAGTGATGAACTTGAAACACATGATTCAAAAGTATTAGATGTTGTTGTTAGAACAGATGAACTTGTACTTCTGAAGAAGGGTCCTTATCCAACTTCACCAGATTCTGTTGCTGACAAATGGGTTAGCGGCTCTTCTACATCTACTACTACCTCATACTCATAGATTCTATGATTTCCTTTTTGTTTTGGTGAGGACTTAAGATTTTTAGATGATGAAAGTAAAACTAATGTTCTGGTGCCAATGAATGAGCTAGTTCAGAAGTCATTTTGGCCTTCATATATCTTTTCACTAAAAGCTTATATGTTTTCACAATTTTTTTTTTGCCTGTATGCTATTAGTGGTTGAATACTAAGGCCATGTTTAGAAATAATATAAATTTTCAGTGTAGATATTCCCATATCTTAATTGGTTTGATGTACTTGAAATATATATATACATAAAATTTATTTATTTACTTTAAACCTTTTGTTATGTGTATATACATACTCCGTCTCAAAATATAAGCAAAAATGAGTCAATAAAAGTTGACGTGTCTGGTTTAAATTTTACAGCAATTACATCCGTTTTTGTTGACCAGTTTTTGCTTATATTTTGGGACGGAGGGACTACATTAGAATTGAAATGAAGGACTTTAGGAAAATAATGAAATGACAAATTCTGAATTTCCATTATCTTATTGCAGACAAGGGGGATGCTAAGATGAAGAGGTTAAACCACACATGTGACACAGCCAGAGTTGTTGGTCAGGATTCAGATATACTCTCGTGGAGTTCAGGTTCCCTCCATTTATTTTCTCTCCATTTATTCTCCATTTAGAGAGAGATAGACACATGAAAAAATTAGTGGGGTCCACAAATTAGTGGGACTCACTTTTAATAGGTCCCACTAATTCTTAATGTGTCTATCTCTCTCCAAATGGAGAATAAATGGAGGGATAATAAATGGAGAGAACCTGAACTCCTTTTGTAGGTGAATTTTGTATGATACTGTATTTGATACATATCCACATGCATCAAGTGGTGAATATTTAGGACATGTTATTTGTTATTCAGCTCATCTTGTACAGTTGTATACTTGTATTAATTGCTGAACAAAACAGAGGATCTTGCTGATCATAATTAGTTCAAATAGGTGTTA
Source organism: Trifolium pratense (assembly GCF_020283565.1). Taxonomy (NCBI): domain Eukaryota; kingdom Viridiplantae; phylum Streptophyta; class Magnoliopsida; order Fabales; family Fabaceae; genus Trifolium; species Trifolium pratense. The sequence goes on along the minus strand of NC_060064.1, from coordinate 41,143,541 downwards.
ATATGATTATGGAGTATAATTGTCAGTAAAAAAAATAAATAAATAAATTTTGTATACAATTGATATCTGAGTTTTGAATTGGAACTTATGAGTTGTAGTTAATTAATTACCTCAAGTCAAAAAAATTACATTAACTGTGCCAGATTTGGGAATTTCAGACTTGGAATCTGGGTAATAGAGATTTGTTTTTAAGATAAATTTGTTAGAAAAACTAAATCATCCAAGTCAAAATAGATTAACATCGGAAGCATAAAAGTGCATCATGAACAAACTTCATGCTATTGTTAATTGTTCGTAGATGTTGAGGCTCCCTCTAAATCTTATGTGGTCTTACTTTAAGGCTCCTCTAGTCTATATCATAGACTAAATAAACCAATATTTCAATGTATCTAAAAAATAATTATTTTCTTATATTAAATACTAGAGAGGTACTTATCTAACATCCTATTTAAAAATGTAATGCTAATCTTGTTCAAACCTAGCAATACATTAGACTTTCATCAACAGAAGTATATGGAATATCAAATATTTTAGCATAGTTTCACACCACCACAACCGATCCTACCATCATCTCTACACGATCCATCCGAGTTAAGTTTCACCCACCCCATTGGATGAGGCTTCTATCCAACAGAAATAGTAATGCGATCTAGACGCATAACAACATGCTAATAATCTCTATCTACAATTTGTTGGCGGATTCTAGAGTGGAATCCGCCCAGTTGGATGGCGAAGCATGAGCAATATTCATTATATTTTGCGTTGGCAGCCTTCGTCGAGTAAAAGCCTCATCAAACTGCTCCTTATTCCTACAAAACGATAATCTATGACACATTATTGCACGCATTACTGGCCACTCAACACCAACTTGCGTTTGGCAAGAATACCTCAAATTAAACTCAATCCACTATGGTAAATTACCGTAAAAAACAATATGTCTAGCCCTGTTGTGAACCAGCTGCAACCATAATGTCATGGCTAGGGGGCACTCCCTCAATGCTTGCAAAGCATACATGAGACTCCCAATCCCCATCCTACTTTTAGATACATGCATTTGTTAGTAATCTATTATGACCGAGAAGCCAAATGAGATGTCGCACTCGCTTTGGTACTTTAACTGTCAAATCAATTTCCGCATATCCTCTTCATGAGATGTTGCAAAGTTGCACAATTTGATATACATAACATTCCCTTAAGTGACACGCGTCTAGCTTCATTTGATTCCATATTCAAGCAATCACTTCCTGCATCTAGCTGAGGTGGTGCAATGGCTGCAATTTTCTTCACAATGTTCTCAGGGAGCCAAATATACAAGCTGTTCCCAGTTCCAATCTCCATCATCGCTCACCAAATCTACAACTCTAGCATGCTGTAATAGATTAGGCACCTGAATTCCCTTCTCATTGATTTTAATATCTTTATCTATCCAGGCCATTTCCCACGCCTTAATCATAACTCCGTCGCCCACAGTCCATAATCTGAAATTCTGTAACATTGGCCACAGTTTCACTATTGCCTTCCAAAGACTATAATCTGTCGGTTTTGCACAAACCTCTTCGACATTGTCATTAGGACTGTATTTTCTCCGCAAGACCTCACACCATAAATCCTTCACACCATATTTCGAGTTCCATGCCATCTTTGCAATGCAAGCTGTATTAATTCGACAAGACATGACTTCGGGTCGGGATAACAGTCGTCATCATCCATTGGATAAATAAGGACTGCTTTAAGAACACTTTTGGCTAAAGTTACTCTCTCTGCAAATGATAGGTGCTTTGCTTTCCATGCCCAAAGCCTTGCACGGTTGCACCCACTTGTTCAATACTATACTGATAATCCTCTTTTCTTGGAGCACGACTAGTGAGAGGTACTCCAAGATACTTACCAAAGGAATTGTTTTCTCTAAACTTCGATCACAAAACCGAGCGCTCACGCACAAACCGATTTGCATTTTTTGAAAAGAAAATACTCGTTTTCTCATGACTAACTTGTTGCCCATATATATTACGAAGTAAACAGTGAAATATCACAGTGAAATATATACCAAATGTTAGTTGGTTTAGTGGTGATTGGCGTTGAACTTGGTAGGGAGGACACGGTTCGATCCCTGCAACTGCATTTGGGAGGGGACTGGAACAACTTGATGCCAGAACCCGCCCCGAACTCTGGACTACTAGGCCCCCTTCCCCTAAGAACCAGAGGGTGAAAAAAAAAAAACAAAGAAATATCAAATCAATGGAATGGTCTAATGATATTTCTTAGTTTACGGGACAAGACCCGAGATTTGTATCTATTTATAAATTCTCCGGACAGAGAGGTAATATCCGGAATCGCGATGTTCAACTTTAACAACATATCTCTTTGATCATCTTATTGTTAATTACTCCCTCCGTCCCACAATATATGTCGTTTTGACACTTTTACACATATTAAGAAAGATAATTAATGTTGTATAGAGATTATGAGTTGATTTACAAAAAGGTTTTGTTAACATGTGCATATAGAACACATGTTAAGGTATCTTAATATAGAAATTTTAACATTTAATGATACAAAAATTTAATGCTTAAAAAGTTAAAATTTAATGCTTCAACATTTAATACTTTCTATTTTTGTTTCCTTAACGTGTGCTCTTGGTGCACATGTTAACATTCTTCTTTACAAAATTATCCTTCATTTATGGTATGAAAAAAATAAATTGAAAAATTGAAAGAAGAGAGAATAATAAATAGTTAATGGTATAATAAAAAAAATAACATTAAATGTTTCATTAGTAATATAAAGTGATATATATTGTAGTACAAATTTTTTCCCCAAAATAAAATATATTATGGTACGAAAGGAATAAGTGATTGAGTTCATATGATTAATAAACTCGCATGAAATAAATTGTTTGAAAGTAGTTATCGATTAAACCTTACTTCGCGCACACATATCCAATTATCCACTTATCAATAACTTATAAATTAAAGTAAAAAAAAAACTTATAAATTACTACGTATTTACAAATACATTTGGGAAAAATATTTCCTTTGTGTGACGTGTAGTATGAGTATGTATAAAGTAGTAGGACTAGGACTAGGACTAGGACCCTTCTATGTGAAAATAAAATAAAATACATGTAGGATTAGGATTAGGACTAGGACCATGGGCAAGGGAAAAGACACCTTTAAATTAATATTCCCCGATAATGTAATGTTAATGCCCTTAACCTTACCTTACTCAACCCAATCATTCTACTTTCTAATTCCAACGCCATCCCATCCATCCCAATCCCATCCTTCTCAGATCTAACCCTTCCCTCCCCTTCTCTTCACAAATAAAATAAAACAAAAAAAATCCCAAAAAATTCATTCATATTCTCCATTTTTAATTTTCTTTCCTCTTTTGTAAATGCACACACACTATCACTATGCCTAATCTCCACAAATTCAAGCTCTTAGCCACACAATGTGCCATCGCCGGCAGTCCAACTCGCAGTCCAACAACCAGTCCCGTCATCCACCTCCGCCGTCGGAAAACCCTCCGAATGTTCCTCACTCGTCCACACGACCGCCGTCGTTTCCATCCTCCTCCCTTAGATCCACCAAAAAAGTCCTCCGATGAAGTCAAGGTTCGCCACAAGCTTAAAGACCTATTCGTCTCTTCGCCGTCTCCGCCACCGACGCTACAAGAAGAGAAGAACAGCTTTCAACAGCAAAATCAAAATCAGCAGTACGATCAGAAAGATGGACTCCTCTCTGGCTCCAACGTCGGTGTTCGATTCAGAACTGGATCTCCGTTCCGTCGATCTTCCGCTGTTGCAGCTCTACGGCCAGTATCATCGGCGTTCCGGTACAGGTTACTGAGAAGAGCTTGGCGACCGGTACTGTTCACAATCCCTGAGTAACGGTTATAGTTTCTCTCTACTGTGATAACTGTACGGATGAGTTAAATTCCGATTTTATTGTTTTATTTTTTTAATTTTTGGAGAAATAGTAATAGTAAAAATAAATAATAAAATAATTAATAATCGCGTTCAGTTTTCGGCGCTAACGTGCGCGGGTTTCGTTTCCGTGTTTCTGGTAAAAAGTTAATGAAACTAACCTTTGGCGGAAATGGGGGCGTTTTAATGTACGACGTCGTATGCTGAATTTTTTGCGTTTTGTTAAAGTATTTGGTAAGTAGTAGAAGTATTTAATTAATGAATAGAAGAAAGTGCACTGATTACTGATTAATTAAGTGATTGTTGAATATAATTTGGTAGTATTAAAATAATGGTGTATCTATTATAAAAAAATATATATATATAGTAATGGTGTGTGAATTTTTATTGGAACTGGATTCTGGTGTGTAGGAATCGATGATGCCATGCTATAACAAGATTGTCTTTATTTGCAGTTTCCATGTGATTTCCGTGAGATATTTTCTTCGTATTATTCAAGTTAGTTTTGTCCTGTCACCGTTCAATGAGGTTTAGTCAAAAACAAGTTCAATATTGAAACATATACTAAATGTGACCCCTAAGAGTTTAGAATAATGCTAAATATCGCCACAAAATTAATAATGAACGTTTTGGGAATGTTGTGTCCACAAAATTTCACGACTAAATTGATGTTTTACAAATTTAAAGAACTAAACTATTTGGCCCTTAAGATTTCAAAATCAAAATGTTGATTCATTCAATCTGATACTTTTGTTGACAAGGTCAGAATTGCAACTTAGGAAAATGACAATGGTATACTTGCCAAGATTGGGTTTAGTATATGTTTAAGCTTCAAAGAATCTAGTTGTATGTAATGTATGACCCAAATTGTTCGGTCGTTTTATTTGCTTTGTCTTGTACAAGTCCTCTCAACCTCAAGAACTAGAAGTGCACATCATTGTGGTGCTCACTAATTCCCTATTTAGGCAGGTGCATTATTGAATATAATTTCTCCTAAATAGATTTCTTAGATTTTAATACACTTTAGGCTTAGGGGTCAGGGGTGTGTGGGTTGATTTTAAACACCATAAGAAGATATAAAAAAAAAAAAAAAAAAGGAATTGGAACAATGTTCTTTTCTCCGTTTATAGCGTAATAATATTAATAGGGTATACTTGGCTTGTTTTGTGACCCCAAAATGGGTATACTTTTCTATGTTCTACATAACCCAAATATTCACCGGCTTGTGTGAATCATGCATGACAGAGTATTTATATTTAGAGTAGAAAATTCAATCCGAGTTCAAAAGTCAAAACAAACCATTTTAGTCTTAGTTTGTTTGTTCTTCTATCAATTTTTTTCTAATATTTTTCTAACCTTTTAATTTTATTTTTCAAAACCATATGGATTGAATTAAAATAAAAATTAATCAGAGCATAAAATATTTTTTTTATAAGCTGAAGAGCACATTAGAGATAAAGTAGACTTTGCCTCTATTCTTCGTCTATATCTCTTTATTATATTAATAAAAAAAATATATACAAAACTGGATGACATAAACTTAACCCAGTAAGTCCGAGGACGGTGAAACATACCAACCAACAAATTCTAGAGCATAAAATATATATTTTTAATTTATTTACAATGTTGGTAATCATGATCGAACCTAGGACCTCGTGCATCCTACTCAATTCCCTGATCACTAGACCAAACTTAAGTGGTTTAGAGCATAAAATGTGTAAAGGATAGACAAAAATACAAAGTCTATACCTGCATAAATAATATACAAAGTCCATCAAATTTTTTTTTTTCAAACACTTCAAAATAAGAAAATACAAAACCACATAAAAATTGGTACAAATTATAGAGATAAAAAAAACAACAAAAATTTCAAGTTCAATGAGTTAACAAACATAATTTTTCACTCGTATTCAACTCATTTGATTTATGTGTTGGGGTTGATTGTAATGTAAGTTTCACATTGCTAATGAAAGAAGAAAAAAATCATGGAAATTTTATTGGAGAGGTCTCACATTTGCCCCCTATAATATTTGACTCATATTTTATTATATGTAATCGATGCGAGACTCTAGTACAAATACACGTTTAACATAGTGCTACCAATAGGGTTTGCACGTGGCAAAACCATACTTCAATACTTTTGTTGAGATTAAGTACTCAATATGATTTATGATGTAACTTCTAACTACTTGTATGATAAATATGTCTTAAACTTTTTGAATGAGATCAAGTACTGAAAACATGTAACAATTTTTACATAGTGTTTATTCTTTAGTTGTCGATTTTGACAACGGCTGTGGGTTTTTCTCAGATTTTGGACTTTCCACATTATATTTTTGTGTTGTTGATTGCGCTCCTACTTATGTTTCTTCATCAGCTCTGTTATTTCCTAGCCATACGAACTAAGTTCAATGAGTTAAATTGTCTAATCGAGTTCTGAATTATGTTATGTCGACTCGATTCATTGTCAAAGGCTATGGGTGATGCTTTAACAAGGGAAAAAAAAAGAAGCTATGGGTGATGCAAATGATAAGACTTTACACTGAATACATTTCCAAGCATTTCACTCTCTTTTAATATTTTTTTTTTTGTTTCATTGTGTTTTGACTAATCCCACAATCTTATTTTATCTTTTCCTTTTGTTTCTTAAATAAATTTTTAACTTATCAAAAAGAAAAATTCGAAAAAATTAATGTAACACTCACAATGTGAAGAAAGTGTTATTATCATCAACATTATTGACTTCAAATACTACGACTAAAACTAAGTTTTTCATATTAATTAAACACTACATTGTCATGTAGTTTGGATCCAATTTCCAAGAAACATGACAAAGTGTGGAAATTATGATGCATTGAATTAAAATTGAAAGTGAAAGGCCATTGGAATTTTGAATAATCAACTCTCCTATCATTAAATTTAAGCTGACTATGTGACCAAAACCAATCTTAATATGCACACTTGTTCGACTATTACTTCTCTGTTCTTGCCCAAGAATGAAACCCCTGTTTCATCATTCTTCTTCCATTAATCTTTTCTTGTATGCTATTGTAATTTTGATGATCTCAATCATCAATATTCCAACGTGTATGTGCGACGATGGTGACCAATACAATAACTGCAAAGATGCTTTTACCTGCAAAGGAAGCAGTATCTCAAACAGCCTCATGTATCCCTTCTGGGGAGAAAACAGAGCAGAGTATTGTGGTGTTTCTGCTGATTCTAACACAGAGCTCACATGCGAAGAAAGTGTTCCAAAGATAACAATCAATAGCGTCAAATACCGTATTCTTAAATGGGTCAATACAACACAAAAACTCACAGTTGCTAGGGATGATTACTGGGGTGGTATTTGTGCTGTGAGTGTGAGTGACAAGAATAAGATCAGTAGCACATTCGATGATAACACGGTGTTTCAACGTGATGGTGATGTTCCTTCTCAATTAAGTTTGTTATACAATTGCGATACAAATCAACCGAGTGGTATGTATAGTATTAACTGCAATAATATTAAAGTCGTGTACACCCTTTCCGGTCCTGCTTCGGTCGAATGTAATCCAACTGTTATTGTTGAGTTTCCAATTATGGTAAACCAAGCTGTAGGAATTGCAACTGCGAATGCTATAAACCAAACATTAAAAGGCGGCTTCGATTTGACATGGACTGGAAATTATGGAGAGTGTCTAGGGTGTGTTGCTACTGGTGGAGCGTGTGGCAACGATGGAGGAACTGGATTCAGATGTTTCTGCAGAGATGGAGCTTATATAACTGATTGTCTTTCAAAAAAGGCACCATCCTCAAGTAAAAGTAAATAATATCACTTACTGAAACTCCTATTTATGTTTCTTTCTTCAACTAAGTTTTAATGTTACAACAACTCACCTGATCGGTCGAGTGAGACAAGAATTTATTATTGAGTTAAATATATTTTTAGTCCATATAAATATCTCAAATTTCGTTTATAGTCTTGTAAAATATTTCAACAATTTTTTGTCCCTTAAATATTTTTTGTCACGATTTTTTATCCTACTTTTCAGTCAATTTGTGTATAATATATCACTCAAAAGATTATTAATTTTTTCTGCGGTCATGTTTAATACATAGCTCGGTTGGTTGGACATTGCAGGGGTTGGGGTTCGAACCCCAGTCATCCCATTTATCCACTTTAAAGGTGGAATTTCTAGCAAATAGGCTACTTGACCCCAAAAACAAAATATCACTTGCAAGGTTTAAATCTTTTTAATAATGAATGAATTAAATATGAATTTTTTAGTTTTTTTCACGCTTAAAAATTCATAATTAATTCATCTAATGTTTAAAAATTATAAATTTTTGTGGGAGAGATTCTTCTAATATTATAAATAGAAATACAAAAAATCATTCAAAAATGTGAAAGTACACAAAAATTTGATTAATAGTAGAGACCAAAAGTTCTGACTGGAAATATTTGAGGACTAAAAACTTACTACTAATTTTTTTTCTGGGGACTACTTATTTAGCCGTTCATTATTTCTAATAATAATAATAATCTATATTAATTAATATATAAAGGGGATAAGGGAGTTTGGACTGGATTTTTTTTGGTCCATTTTGCCCTTAACTTCCTTTATGGTTTTTTGATTATTCCATAATTGCCCTTAACTTCCTTTCTTTTTTTTTTTTTATGGTTTTTTCATCTATATCTATTCTATATTATTCTATAACAATATATAAAGGGGATAAGGGAGTTTGGGCTGGATTTTTTTTGGTCCATTTTGCCCTTAACTTCCTTTATGGTTTTTTAATTATTCCATAATTGCCCTTAACTTCCTTTCTTTTTTTTTTTATGGTTTTTTCATCTATATCTATTCTATACTATAATATATAAAAAGAATACATGAGTTTTGGGGTAGAATTTTCATAATACCAACATTACCCTTGCTTTTTTTTAGTAGCAACAAAAATCTTTTATTAACAAACTCACCATAACATAAGGCGTATCTTTTTTTTTGGGTACATAAGTTAGACACAGGCAGGCGTGGAACGCGCCTACCTGGCCCGCTAGTAATAATAATAATAATATATGAGAAAAAATGGTTACAATTGTTGTTTGAGTAATTTCAAGTCTATCCCATAGTTAGAAAAGTTAGTTGAATTAGTTTTATAACAAACTAGTTAGGTAGTTACAAGTAGCTTGTGTTACAAGATACCACTCAGACAAGCTATAAAGTGTTGTTGTTGAATGTGTAAATTGATTTTGGGTTTGTTAGTTTTGGGCCTTAGGAATTTTAAGCCCAAATTTGTGTTGTAGTAAATCTAGAAGCCTATTCTAGAGAAATCCATGGAATTCTCTAGAAAATAAGGATAAGTTAAGATTGATGTAGAATAGTAGAGAAAATTCTAGAGAGTGGTTTATAGCCATTAGATTAAGTTTGTGGTGGTAAAATCCTAGTCATTGATTTAGGAATGCCACTAGTATAAATAGAGGTGATGTACTTGAGTTTGTATCAAGCCAAAAATTACAAACACTCAATAATATAAGTAGCATTTCCTTCCAACAAGTTTATATCCTCTCTCAAATACTTAAACACTTTCTCCACCTTCCTTCCAACAGTTGTATCCTTGTTAATTTTTGTATCTCTCATTCATTCAACCAATAACAAACGCTTCTTTAAATTCATTTCTCTTATCTTTCTTCCAACAACTATCACTGTTGAATATATGTAACATATAATAATTCTAACTAAACTAACAAATGTTAACTAAATTGAAGTTAATAAAAGTAAGAACTTGTCACTAATTATAACCAATTCTAAATTGTCTCCAATTCTAAAAGTAAGCCTCTCAAGCGTGAACACTTTGTCAAATTAAGATATTTACTTGGAGTAGCAAAATCAAGTTTAAGGGGGGTGTTGAATGTGTAAATTGATTTTGGGTTTGTTAGTTTTGGGCCTTAGGAATTTTAAGCCCAAATTTGTGTTGTAGTAAAGTCCAATTTCTAGAAGCCCATTCTAGAGAAATCCATGAAGTTCTCTAGAAAATAAAGATAAGTTAAGATTGATGTAGAATAGTAGAGAAAATTCTAGAGAGTGGTTTATAACTATTAGATTAAGTTTGTGGTGGTAAAATCCTAGTCATTGATTTAGGAATGTCACTAGTATAAATAGAGGTGATGTACTTGAGTTTGTATCAAGCCAAAAATTACAAACACTCAATAATATAAGTAGCATTTCCTTCCAACAAGTTTCATATCCTCTCTCAAATACTTAAACACTTTCTCCACCTATTAAAGCTTCCTTCCAACAAAGTGGTATCAAGAGCTTGAAGGTCCTCCTAAAGATGGCGAATAATGGTGTTCCTCTCCAAGTTCCGATGCTCACAAAGAGCAACTACGACAATTGGAGTCTGAGAATGGTGGCTCTCCTTGGCGCACACGACGTGTGGGAGATAGTCGAGAAAGGCCTTGTAATCCCGGAGAATGAAGGTACTTTATCTCAAACTCAAAAGGATAGTTTGAGAGACTCAAGGAAGAGAGACAAGAAGACTCTCTGTCTAATCTATCAAGGATTAGATGAAGACACGTTTGAGAAGGTCTCGGGAGCAACGACGGCTAAAGAAGCATGGGAGAAACTTCGAACCTCTTACAAGGGAGCCGATCAAGTGAAGAAGGTACGTCTTCAATAACTAAGAGGAGAGTTTGAAGCTTTGCATATGAAAGAAGGTGAACTTATCTCTGATTACTTCTCAAGAGTTTTGACGGTTACTAATAATCTAAAAAGAAACGGAGAGAAGTATGATGATGTAAGAATCATGGAGAAAGTTCTTAGATCGGTAGATCCAAAGGTTGAGCATATTGTCACTGTCATCGAAGAGACAAAAGATTTGGAGCACATGACAATGGAGCAACTTCTTGGGTCATTGCAAGCTTATGAGGAAAAGAAGAAGAAGAAGGAAGATATCGAGGAGCAAGTAGTCAAGACACGAGTCGATTCACCTAGAGAAGAGCATGGTCGAAGCAACCAAAGACGAGGTGGCGCTCGAGAACGTGGTCGTGGATACGGAGGCGGGCGAGGTTGGAGACCTAATGATGACAACAACCAAAGAGGAGAAATCTCATCAAGAGGTCGTGGGAGAGGATCTCCAAAACCAAAGTACGATAAGTCACGAGTTAAATGCTATAATTGTGAGAAGTTTGGCCATTATGCTTTCGAATGTAGAGCTCCTGGCAATCATAGAGTTGAAGAGAAGGCCAACTATGTTGAAGAAATAAGCCAAGAAAATGGAACATTATTGTTGGCGCACAAAGATAATGAAAGAGGTGGAGATAATCAATGGTACCTTTACAGTGGTGCAAGCAACCATATGTGTGGGCGAAGAAGCATGTTCATAGAGTTAGACGAATTAGTGAATGGGAACGTGGCTTTCAGAGATGAATCAAAAGTGGCAGTGAAATGTAAAGGAAACGTTCTCATCCGCTTGAAAAATGGGGATCATCAATTTATTTCCAATGTTTTCTATGTGCTAAACATGAAGAGCAACATCTTGAGTCTAGGACAACTCTTAGAGAAAGGTTATGACATTCAATTGAAGAATAATAACCTTTCTATAAGAGATCATTCAAACAAGTTCATTGCTAAAGTGCCAATGTCAAGAAATAGAATGTTCGTGCTCAACATACAAAATGATGTTGCACAATGTCTCAAAATGTGCTACAAAGAAGAGTCATGGCTTTAGCATCTTCGATTTGAGCATCTCAATTTTGGAGGATTAGAGTTGCTCTCTAAGAAGAAAATGGTCAGAGGATTGCCTTACATCAACCACCCCAATCAAATATGTGAAGGATGTTTACTTGAAAAGCAGTTCAAAATGAGCTTCCCTAAGGAGTCGAGCTCAAGAGCGCAAAAGCCGTTGGAGCTCATACATACAGATGTGTGTGGCCCGATCAAGCCAAGATCACTCGGTAAGAGTAACTACTTCCTTCTCTTTATTGACGATTTTTCAAGAAAAACATGGGTATACTTTTTAAAGGTGAAATCAGAAGTGTTTGAAAACTTCAAAAAGTTTAAAGCCCTGGTTGAGAAGGAAAGTGGTCTCGTGATTAAAGCCATAAGATCCGACCGAGGAGGAGAGTTTACTTCAAACGAATTCCTTAAGTATTGTGAAGACAATGGCATTTGACGACAACTGACGGTACCAAGATCCCCCAACAAAATGGAGTAGCAGAGAGAAAGAACAGGACAATCCTTGAGATGACGAGGAGCATGCTAAAAAGCAAGAGATTACCAAAGGAACCGTGGGCAGAAGCTGTTGCGTGCGCGATTTATCTATCAAATCGTTCTCCTACAAGAAGCGTGTTAGGAAAAACAACACAAGAAGCCTGGAGTGGAAGAAAGCCTGGAATTTCCCATCTAAGAGTCTTTGGAAGCATAGCTCACGCTCATATACCGGACGTGAAAAGAAGCAAACTGGATGACAAAAGTGAAAAGTACATCTTCATTGGTTATGAAACTAACTCCAAAGGCTATAAGCTCTATAATCCTGATACGGGGAAGACTATCATTAGTCGAAATGCCGTTTTCGATGAAGAAGGAGAGTGGGATTGGAGATCGAGTAATGAGGACTATGATGACCTATTCGCAAGTGTACGAATTGTCACGTAGTAATAAAAATGAGTTGTCGATCCACAGGGATTGCGCGACTAGACAAGTTCAAAAGTGTCTATAAACATCTTGCAATAATAAAACATAGATTGGGGATTTGTTTGAGTGATTGATTGGTATGAAAAACGTGCTTAGTAATAAATGGAAAAGCGAGGTAGAATCATCGGAATCACCTAGTCTATAGCTTAATCACATGCAATCTACCGTATCATATGAAATTACTCAAGTGTTCACAACTGGATCAACAAATTAGTGAATCACAATCTCTTGTCAAAATCCACTCTATTCGTTGTCGATACTCCCCCGATCTCTCGGGTGTAAGCTACCTATAACGAATGATATGAAAGCGCGTCGATCGTTCGCTACACTCTATGTTTCAATCTCTCGACCGGAAACACTCGAGTGCTTAATGCAATTCAGTTCAGAAATTAAACCAATATTCTCATACGTGACTTAACTCGAAATCATTATAACACTAATGAAGGATTATAAAGCATTAAGTACAGATTTGCATTAAGTAAACACTATGAACAAGAGTAAATTCATACAATATAGCAGATTACATTAGATCATTCTACATCCTAAGCTATCCTAGATCGTACCTCCACAAGAAGTCTAGCTCCTCATGTTGCTTCGTTCGCCTCTTCGCTTCAACTTCATGGCGTGTGAATCCATGCGGCGGAGGTGCTTGAAGCTATCCTATGAAGTTCTAGATCCAACAATGAATGCTCCAAAAACCAGAATATAGAAGAAATGTAGCAGAATTTCCAACCCCAAAACCAGAAAATGAGTTTTCAATATATAGTATACGCAACCACGCCGCGCGTGGTTGCAAATCCTCTAGCCACGCCGCGCGTGTACCTGCCCCACGCCGCGCATGATGATATCTGAAGGCTTCAGGTCTTGACTTTGGCTTAGTGGTGCCGCGCGTGATGGTCCCTACGCCCCCAGCGTAGTTCAACTTTTCCACCACGCCGTGCGTGACCATCTTCCACGCCGGGCGTAGTTAAACTTGGCAGAAACACCTCTTTGGTCAGTGAATTACGCCGCGCGTGGTGAGGTCCCACGCCGGGCGTAGTTCAAGTGAAATTGGGTCTTCTTTGATGCAGCTTTTCACGCTGCGCGTGGCCTGTCCACGCCCCCAGCGTAGTTCAATTCAGCAATTTCCTGCACATTTTCCTACTTTCTTAGATAACAAGTAATCATGCTTATGAATAGATTTCTCTTGAATTTATTGCTTAAAAACCTACTAAAATGCATCTAATGTTGCTAAAATAGGCATGGATTAGAGAGTGTGACGATCCGTCATCAGACTATAACTTCTTTCCACAATTTGAAGAAGATGATGTAGAACCAGAGGAACCAAGAGAAGATCCTGCTACCCCGCCGGCTTCGCCAACCCCGAGTTCTGAAGAATGAGAAAACTCGAGTGAAAAGACTCCTCATTTTAGAAGTTTTCAAGAGATTTACGAGGTAACCAAAATCAAGACAATCTTACTCTTTTTTGTCTATTTGTGGATAGCAAGCCCATGAATTTCCAAGAAGCATTTGAGAAGAAGACTTGGAGAACTGTCATGGACGTAGAGATCAAGGCGATAAAGAAGAATGAAACATAGGAGTTGGGCTCACTTCCAAAAGGGTACAAGGCGATCGGTGTGAAGTGGGTGTATAAAGCAAAGAAAAAATCCAAAGGAGAAGTTGAAAGATACAAGGCAAGATTGGTGGCAAAAGGATACAGTCAAAGAGCCGACATCGACTATGACGAGATATTCGCTCCAGTTGCTCGATTAGAAACTGTTAGACTAATCATTTCATTAGCAGCTCAAAACAAGTGGAAGATACATCAAATGGATGTCAAGTCAGCCTTCTTAAATGGGGTCCTTGACGAAGAAGTCTACATTGAGCAACCACAAGGCTACGAAGTCAAGGGAGAAAAAGAAAAGGTCTTGAAGCTAAAGAAGGCACTCTACGGGTTGAAACAAGCCCCAAGAGCTTGGAATGCTCGAATTGACAAGTATTTCCAAGATAAGAACTTCATCAAATGCCCATATGAGCACACACTCTATATCAAAGCGCAAGGCGGAGATATTTTGATTGTGTGCTTATATGTAGATGACTTGATCTTCACGGGGAACAATCCAACCATGTTTGAAGAGTTCAAGAAAGAGATGACAAAGGAGTTCGAGATGACCGACATTGGATTAATGACTTACTATCTCGACATTGAAGTGAAACAAGAGGATCATGGAATCCTAATCACTCAAGAAGGTTATGCTAAGGAGGTACTCAAGAAGTTCAAGATGGATGATGCAAACCCAGTTAGCACGCCAATGGAATGTGGAATCAAGCTATCAAAGCACGAGGAAGGTGAAACAGTGGATCCATCACTCTTTAAGAGCTTGGTTGGAAGCTTACGATATTTAACATGCATGAGGCCTGACATCTTGTATGCGGTCGGAGTTGTAAGTCGATAAATGGAGCATCCAACAACAACTCATCTGAAGGCAGCAAAGAGGATTCTACGCTACATCAAAGGTACAACAAACTTAGGCTTGTACTACTCTGTTTTTTATGATTACAAGCTCGTTGGATATAGCGATAGTGACTGGGGAGGAGATGTGGATGATCGAAAAAGCACAAGCGGCTTTGTTTTCTACATTGGAAACACAGCTTTCACATGGATGTCACAGAAACAACCGATTGTCACTCTTTCCACATGTGAGGCAGAGTACGTGGCGGCCACTTCATGTGTTTGTCATGCAATCTGGTTGCGAAACCTGTTAAAGGAGTTAAGTTTGCCGCAAAAGGAACCGACCAAGATATTAGTGGACAACAAGTCAGCAATAGCTTTGGCAAAGAACCCAGTCTTCCATGATTGAAGTAAGCACATTGACACACGCTACCACTATATTAGAGATTGTGTTTCTAACAATGATGTGAAGTTGGAGTACGTGAAGACAGATGATCAAGTAGCTGATATCTTCACCAAGCCTCTCAAGCGTGAACACTTTGTCAAATTAAGATATTTACTTTGAGTAGCAAAATCAAGTTTAAGGGGGGTGTTGAATGTGTAAATTGATTTTGGGTTTGTTAGTTTTGGGCCTTAGGAATTTTAAGCCCAAATTTGTGTTGTAGTAAAGTCCAATTTCTAGAAGCCCATTCTAGAGAAATCCATGAAGTTCTCTAGAAAATAAAGATAAGTTAAGATTGATGTAGAATAGTAGAGAAAATTCTAGAGAGTGGTTTATAGCTATTAGATTAAGTTTGTTGTGGTAAAATCCTAGTCATTGATTTAGGAATGCCACTAGTATAAATAGAGGTGATGTACTTGAGTTTGTATCAAGCCAAAAATTACAAACACTCAATAATATAAGTAGCATTCTCTTCCAACAAGTTTATATCCTCTCTCAAATACTTAAACACTTTCTCCACCTTCCTTCCAACAGTTGTATCCTTGTTAATTTTTGTATCTCTCATTCATTCAACCAATAAAAAACGCTTCTTTAAATTCATTTCTCTTATCTTTCTTCCAACAACTATCACTTGTTGGATATGCCTTGAAATCTCAGTTACAAGAAGTTAGAAAAATCTTTGTTGAATCTTTTTTCATCTTTGATGTTTTGAAGATTTTTTGGGAAAAAAATATATTTTCTTGGAAGATACTTTGACTTGGATTTGTTTTATTTTAAAACAGATTTGTTACTAATTTTTGGCATATTATTTTTCTATAAATAGGGAGTGCTTTATTCATAGAAAAATTGAGAGAGAGAAAAAGAGAGTAGAGATGTAGAGGCAAGGATTAGGGTTTGCCACCACACAAGGGCTAAGGTCTTAGAGAAGAAAAATGGTTTTTTCTCTTGGTATAACTCTAGGGTGGGCAAACTATCTTTGTGGTACACCTTGGGAAACACTTATCAAATTGAGTCTCTTGGCCATGGGAAGAGATTCGGGATTTGGGTAGAATTAGGATTAATTCTTGTAACTCAATTGGAACTCTTTGTAAAGTTACTCGTTTGATATAGTGGAACGGAGGAGCTGCTCTCTCCCCCAGACTAGGTCATTATTGGACCGAACTGGGTAAACAAATATTGTGTTCTTTCTTCTCCTTTATCTTTTATCGGTTGATATTATTATTGCTTATTCCGCTTAATTATTGGTTGCCGTTCTATTGCTCCACACATCAAGTTATTCATTGGTGTGATTTTAAGACGAATTCACAACAATTGGCGCCCACCGTGGGGCAATCGGAACAATTTGAAGTGAGCACCATGGTTTCTAAGTGGGATATCGAGGGACTTTCCGAAAGCAATTTGGAATTGTGGAAAGTGAAGATGAAAGCAATTTTAAAGTTCGGGATGATGGGTAAAACATGGAGTGTTGTTATCCGGTGCCTCGAAGATAAAGAGTTAATGGAGATGGCGAAGACGGTCGGCCTGGAGAGGCGGTGGTAATAATACTCAGGGGTTACTTCTGAAACAACAACTTTATTATTATGTAGAAGTGCTAGTGGAAGTTGGGAACCGGTGGAGTATTTGGGTCATGGAATTTTGATGCTCCAATCACATGTGGTAAAAGAATGAATACTTTGAGACTCTAGAGCTAGTTGAAGGTGGAGCCATTCATCTTGAAAACGGAAAGCTTTAAGGTTCAAGGTATGGGTTCAGTTTGTCTTACGAAGTTTGACAATCGTGAGTTTCTTTACACGATGTGAGGTATGTTTCTGAACTTAGATGCAAAGATAGTTGGTATGCATCTTTAACTAGTGGTGACTCTCATAATGTGGTTGAGTTGTGGGACTTCAGGTGGACCTGTTAGTGACATGAGTTTAGTTGGACTAGTGAACAAGGTTTACTAGGTGTTGAACTGAACTGGAATTGTTGGAGACTAACAATAGCTTGAAGTATGTTTCAGAGGAGTTGAATAGGTCTTGCGTGTTACAAGGTGGAGATCATGGTGAGTATACTTTGGTGGAAACTCAGATTGAGGTGGAGTCTTCCAATAGTGGTAGACAGTCAACATTAACTCTTGGCTATCTAATCGTAGATATGGAGGAGAGTGGTATTGTTGAACCAAAGGGGATGACCATGGAGACCTTGTGGATTATGTTTCAATTGTGGCTGAAGAAGTGCAAGACCATGAGAGGATCTTCAGGGAGGCAATTGAAAGCAACAAGTGATCAGACTTGGTAACTTGTGAGACTGCTGGAGGTGGTTGGATACAAGGAGAGTTTGATGTTGCAGCTTGTGGAACCACCTAAAATTCCAAGGTTGGTTTGGAGCCAAGCAAAACTTCGAAAGTACGGAAGGCATTCCGGGGTCGAAGAGTGGTGAAGGCTTGTAGGGCTATCGCAAAAATCCATGGATAGTCAGAGGCAAGCGATTCTTCAGGAGGACGGAAAAGGCACAATCCGGGGGCTGAAGAGGGATGGTGGAGCTTGTTGAGCTATCTAAAATTCCGATGATAGTTGGGAGCAAGCGTTTCTTCAGGGAGGTACGAACTTGACCAGTTCGGAGTCTGAAGAGGGTGCGGTGAATCTTGTGGGGCTACCTAAAATCCTATGGTAGTGGGATGCAAGATCTTCATGAGAGCGGAAGGCATTCCGAGGATGAAGAGGGAGGTACAATCCGGTGATCTTGAATAGAAGATTCAAGATGGAGAGAGCAGCACGGTGGTTGATATGGGATCACCATCAATTTAAAGGCAAGGTGGAGAATTGTTGGATATGCCTTGAAATCTCAGTTACAAGAAGTTAGAAAAATCTTTGTTGAATCTTTTTGCATCTTTGATGTTTTGAAGATTTTTTGGGAAAAAAATATATTTTCTTGGAAGATACTTTGACTTGGATTTGTTTTATTTTAAAACAGATTTGTTACTAATTTTTGGCATATTATTTTTCTATAAATAGGGAGTGCTTTATTCATAGAAAAATTAAGAGAGAGAAAAAGAGAGTAGAGATGTAGAGGCAAGGATTAGGGTTTGCCACCACACAAGGGCTAAGGTTTTATCGAAGAAAAATGGTTTTTTCTCTTGGTATAACTCTAGGGTGGGCAAACTATCTTTGTGGTACACCTTGGGAAACACTTATCAAATTGAGTCTCTTGGCCATGGGAAGAGATTCGGGATTTGGGTAGAATTAGGATTAATTCTTGTAACTCAATTGGAACTCTTTGTAAAGTTACTCGTTTGATATAGTGGAACGGAGGAGCTGCTCTCTCCCCCAGACTAGGTCATTATTAGACCGAACTGGGTAAACAAATATTGTGTTCTTTCTTCTCCTTTATCTTTTATCGGTTGATATTATTATTGCTTATTCCGCTTAATTATTGGTTGCCGTTCTATTGCTCCACACATCAAGTTATTCATTGGTGTGATTTTAAGACGAATTCACAACATCACTGTTGAATATATGTAACATATAATAATTCTAACTAAACTAACAAATGTTAACTAAATTGAAGTTAATAAAAGTACTAATTATAACCAATTCTAAATTGTCTCCAACTCTATATATAAATAAACAATATGTGGCAGAGTCAACAATACATTCCAAGATAAATAAAAAATACAAGAAATAAAGCAATTACAAAGTGTGTAGTGCCATTTAGCTACAAGGCACTACATTCTTCAAGTTGGATTGCAAAAAGAATTACTCTGTTTTCATCGAAGTGTGCACGAACATCATGCAAAAAGCAATTTCTCTTCATTTCTACTACAAAATTACAAAGCAATAAGAAATAAATGATTATTTCTCTTCCAGATGATGCATAAGCATATAAGCCTGATTATTTTAAGTTCTATCTAATTTCATTTTCAATTGTAGGTTCACACACGGGGATTGTAATAGGTAAGAATACCACACAATGTCGTATGACTTTCTAAATCAGTGTTTCTTATCCTACATTATGTTGGCATTGAATAAAAACTAAATAAAAACTGATAGAAAAAAATATTTGTCTGTTCTTTGCTTTCAGGTGCAGTTAGTGGATTTGCAGGAACCGTGTTCATTATTACTATTATGATTAGTTGTCACCTTAAAAGGGGTACAGGAAGACAACAACCACTAAGCCTTATTCCACTGAATATTTTTAGAAAAAGAAGAAAACTTGTTGACAACAATGTGGAGAATTTCATGCGAAGTTATAATTTAACCATGCCAAGAAGATATAGTTATCCAGAAGTAAAAAGAATAACAAACTCCTTCCAAGATAAATTAGGTCAAGGAGGCTACGGTGTTGTGTACAAAGCAATTTTATCTGATGGTCGTCAAGTGGCGGTGAAAGTAATAAACGAGTCAAAGGGAAATGGAGAAGAATTCATAAATGAAGTTGCTAGCATTAGTAGAACATCACACATGAACATTGTGTCACTATTAGGCTATAGTTATGAGGTGAACAAAAGAGCACTAATATATGAATTCATGCCCAAAGGATCATTGGATAACTTCATCTACAAAAAAGAATTTCCTAATGCTATTTGTGATTTTGATTGGAACACTTTGTTCCAAATTGCAATTGGCATTGGTAGAGGTCTAGAGTACTTGCATCATGGATGTAGTTCAAGGATTCTGCATCTTGATATAAAGCCTCAAAACATTCTTTTGGATGAAGATTTTTGCCCGAAAATCTCTGATTTCGGACTAGCTAAAATATGCCAAAGGAAGGACAGTATTGTGTCAATGCAAGGGACAAGAGGAACTATAGGATATATGGCTCCAGAAGTGTTTAGTAGAGCATTTGGTGGAGTTTCTTATAAATCTGATGTATATAGTTATGGTATGTTGATTATTGAAATGATTGGAGGAAGAAAGAACTATGACACTGGAGGTTCATGTACTTCTGAAATGTACTTTCCAGACTGGATTTATAAGGATCTAGAGCAAGGTAATACTCATTTAAATTGTTCGACAATTGCAGAGGAAGAAAATGATATGGTTAGAAAGATTACTTTGGTGAGTCTATGGTGCATTCAAACGAATCCATCAGATAGACCACCAATGAATAAAGTAATAGATATGCTACTAGGACCACTTTCATCAGTGTCATATCCTCCAAAGCCTGTCTTATTTTCTCCTGAAAGGCCACCACTAGAATAGTCAGATATGGCTTTGTCAGATTTGTATGAGACAAATTCAATTACAGTATCAAAATAATTGTTCTATTCTATCTATAAATCAAAGTATTAGTTCAAAAACTACCAAAATAGAACAATTAACTTGTGTAATTGTTTCTAGGAAACAACTTTAGAAATCTTTGTTAACTTCCAAAATTAATACTGTATTACAGGCACTAAACTACCAATATATTGTTTCTGTCTTCATATATAAACCTGGCTTATGTATATTCTAGAAAACAAAACCTTTCCAAGATAACTTTGAAAAGAAACACAAATTAAATTGGTACGAAATGAAAGACTCACATAAATCTGCTCGTAACTAGGTGATGTGGTTTTGCATCTTCTAATTTATTTCACATAGAAGGAATCGATCAATTGTAAGTGTACGTATGCATCATTTCGTTTAACACATAGTGTTAGTAGTTGAGGTAGTTGTGATAGTTAGGAAATAGTTTGATAGAGTAGAAGATTTTAGTTGATAGTTGGAAGATAGTAGCAAGTAGTGTGAAAGCTAATATTGGAACAAGATGTAACACATTAGTAGTCAACTTATTGTAGGAGGAGAGTAGTATATTGAAGCCTTAATGTTATTGATATTGCATTCCAAAGGCTTGAATACAATTGTACCTAGTTTACCTATTTATAGGAGTGGAAGGTATTCTAGATTCTTCATGATATTTCCTAATAGAAATCTAGTAATGGTTTATTCTACTAGTTGCTCAAAAATTCTAGAAAGAACTACATGTGTACATCATCACTTGATAACTAGAAATGTGCATCATATTTCAACACATAGCATTGAAAGAACACTTTCTGAATTCAAAGATAATCTGCAAAAAACACTATGAAACTGAGATTTCTAAAACATTAATATGCACCAAAATCATCTAGATGCAAAGAAACTTGTTACTGATGGTGATGTTCTGTAAATGCATTAACATAAAATACAAAATCGTTTAAACCCGCCATTTCTAAACAGCAAACACTAATTTCTAGCAAGAGGGGAGAGACGTGAACCTGTGATTGTTAGTTAGTAAGAGTGATGAGCTCCAACGACAGTGAGCAACCACCACTCATTTTATCAACTACCGCAGATTAAAGGCCACCGCCACCGGTTGTGGAATTTCTCGTGATACTCATTTTTTTTTAATTAGTGTTTTTATGTGTTGATGTAATTACGGGTAAAGTTTTTATGGAGAGGGTATGGTGTATGAAAGCAACCAGAAAATACTCCTCTTAGTCAAATTCTTAACTACCCATTCCTTAAAAATGGGTCATCCAGCCCATCCTAGATGTCTTAAATGTAGTGGTCCGCCAAAGTGTCATTTATAATATTATTGAAATATAGTTAATTCTTAATTGTGACAACACAACTTTAAATAATAGTAAACACACCCATGTTCCAATTCATGTTTTCTAATTTTTCAATCATTCTCTTCCAGCTTTTTTATTTTTATTTTATTGATATTTCATTCGTTCTCTTCCATCTTCTTCCTCTTGATATGCACCGTTAGTATTCTCAAAAATATCTTTTTACTTCTTTTCTCTAAATGAATCTCTTTCTTTTTACCCAAAATTCTCCTCATGCATAATGGGTAACATAGTTTAGGTATCAAATCTGAGTATTTTCTTCAACAAATATGAGTATTTTTTCTTCATATTTTGATTTTAGTATTTGATTTAATACATTTTTAATTGAAATTAAAATAAAAAACATATTAGAAATTATTTGTATGATGTTTCTGAGTTATTAATTGTGATTTTTTTTATGTTAAAATTGGATGGCTACGCGCGAGATCTACATCTGCAGCGGATGAGAAATCGGGTCAAATTCGGGTCACTTGCTGGAGGTTGAAGATGACCTTTTTTTTCTGTTGTTGTGCGTAACTATATATATATTACGAAACGAAATTAAAACAAACAAACATTGTTGGCCTAGTGGTTACAAAGTTTAAATTTCGTTTCGTAATCACTAGCCCAGCAATGTATGTTTGTTTTAATTTCGTTTCGTAATATATAGATCCTGAGTTGGATCATTCATATTGTGCAATAGATCCTTTGATATCTGAGTCATTAGATTGCCCAATACTTCCATCACCAATACCCAAAATCTACTCTGAAAAATTCTTTCGACTCCCTCCGGTCCTTTTTATAAGAAACACTTAGGGTAAAAAATTTGGTCTTTTTTATAAGAAACTTTGACCATTTTTCAAATGTTTTAAATGTTCAATTTCACTTATGCCCTTATTTATTATGAGAGAGAATTTAAAAATAAGTAAGTTAGTTAAATAAAGAGTAATTAAATAAGGGTATACATGGAATAAATTAAAATTTATAAGAGTATTAAATGAAAATAACTATGTTAAATGTGCTTCATTGGTCTGTGTGATTTTTTCAAAGTGTTCCTTATAATAAGGACCGGAGGGAGTATCTTCAATGTCAGAATCTGAACTGTCTGTCTGTAGTCTCATGTTAGTTGTCAATGTCATAAAGGTATACAAATAATTGACCACATCAAGCAATTTATTCTTGATAAATTAAGATATATCCCAAAAATGTCATACAAAGAGTTGTATATCGATCAAAGATATAACGAACTTATTTAATGGAAATAAACTATTTGAATTGAAAACAACATGATTTTAATGTTTAAGAATAAAATAGATAGTTTGAGTGTTGAAAACTATAGGAACGCCCAACTGTATACATTGGCCCTCGCGTAGTCTTCGTGCAGCAACCAAACGCTTCCACTCACTGCCAATCTTGTAGTGATTAAATGGGCATAGATCCAAAAATAAGAATGCAGTTCCATATATTGTCGTTATCATCAACTAACATTAAAGAAGTAGTATTTTTATGAAATGCTAATTAACCAAAACCGTTATATTCCACCATCTACAAATAAGAATAAAATAGTTAGTAAATATTAAAAAAAAAATAAAAAAAACAAAAAAAACATAAAAAAAATAAAGAAACTCACCAAAAATCTGGTTTTCACATCATAATCAGTCAATTTCTTTTTAAATTTTAACGCGAAATTGGAGTCATTGTGTGAAAACGATAGGTGGTCAGTTGTTTCTGGCAGATGAACATGAAAATATGATGGAACATTAAATTTATCCAAATTAAATTTCATAGGAGTGAACTTAGGTGGATAAGACAATCAAATCTGTCCTTCATAGTCAGTCCAAACTGACTCATCCCAGTGTATAACAAAGTCACCCAAGCACCAAACTGAATATTATAAAAATCACGTAACCCATGACATCCATGTGTTAAATATACATTACCATTAATTTTTTCAACTAAAACATCAAATTGATTTCCTTTTGGATCAATTAGTGCAGCATAACGATTCACGGTGTCACCAAAATCTGATGAAAACATTTTTGGCAACATGACGGCGCCCTAAAATAAAAATAATAAAATTGTTAAATGTTTATCAATGTTAATTGACTTATTGCAACACATATGATAGGAATACTTACTTCATCAAGATGAAATTCAACATAATAAGTTCGATATTTGATCCGACAATGATTAACGTACTTTTGTAACTCAGTTATTGGATTTGGATCCAATGGTGCTATGTGTTTAATAACAAAAAAAAATCATCAACATATAAAACGGGGCGAGAAAACCTTTTAAAACATATGAAATAGATATGAAAGCAATAAAAACCTTTTAAACAACGTAGCGCAAGTTGAGTTTCTCTATTTTGATGATCCATATTGTGAATGAAAGTAGAATTGTGAATGACAATAGAAAACACGCGAAACTTTATCTATATATATATATATATATATATATGAGGAGGGTTATATTGACTCCAAGAGTAAGTTATAAAAGCTACTCCAAATCATGGCCTTTGATTTTAATTTCTATTAATGGCTAAGATTGATTGATCATAAAACACAAAGTGAGACTTATTTTTTTATTGTATTGGAAAATTATCAAAACATACCTTAAATAGAAGAGAATGAATCAATTATAATCATCAATTAAGACTTCTTTTTTTTTTTTTTTCAATTTTACAAGTGTACCATTTTTTTTTTTGTGGTGTATGCTTTTTTTGTTACAATATTCTCTTTGCTCGTACTTTTCTTTTCTTGTTATTAGTTCAATATTTTTTGTTTTCTTTTCTTACAAATTTGAACAATAGGTTAATTTAATAATTTAATTTCTAATGATTTTGTTGAAGAAACAAACAAGTTTTTAGCAATGGATGTCAATGTTTTTGAAGAGATTCATGTAATATACAAGTAGAAGTGGGAAAGAAAAAAAAAAGGCAGGATCTTGTTTTGACAATTAATGATTATAATTAATTCATTCTCTTCAATTTGAAGAATGTTTTGATAATGTTCATTTTCTAGTGTGATAAAAAAATAAGTCTCACCCAACTAATTATTATGAATCAATCTTAGCCATTAATTGAAATTAAAAACAAAGGTCATGATTTGGAGTAGCTTTTATAACTTACTCTTGGAGTCAATATAACCCTCCTCTCTCTATATATATATATATATATATATATATATATATAGATGAAAGGTAGATGATATAAGACTATTTAGGTGTTTTTAATTAATAATTTTTATTTAATTAAAAAATGGAAATATATGAAGGAAAAAAAAATCGCTAATAGATATATCAGGTCACCATTAGCAAAACTAGATTACTTGTGGTAAGTTTTAAAAGTGTGCATTTAAATGATGTTGATTAATTTATGGTTACAAAATTATGTCAACATAATTGATCTGGCTTAGTGGTAAGTTTACAAAGAAATATAACATAAATGTCATGGATTGGGATCCTGGTGAGAATTGTTTTAACATTCTGATATGAATTATTAGGGTTAAATTAGGTTTAGCTTGGAACCATTACTATTTATATATATATATATATATATATATATATATATATATATATATATATATATATATATATATATATATATATATATATATATATATATATATAAAGATAAAGATAAAGATAAAGATCGACCACACTTTTGCTTATGATTAACCATGTGTCACTAGTGTATGGAAAAGTGGGTACACATTTTTCTTAAGTGCATTTTTTTGGACATTTTTTACTACATCCTTCATTTCTGCTATTCAACACTGTTGTTGCAGAGATTTAAGTATTTGAGTATAATTGTTATGCATTCTCGGTGTAAAGATTTTTTACACATACATCCAATGATGCGTTGCCACATCATTTAATGAATGTGACATATCATGTGTTTTTAATTACCATACATGATGTGTCGGTATATTATTGGACGCATATATAAAATAACTTTACACTGACGGTGCATATAAATTAAATTCTTAGTATTTTGCTCACTCAGAAATGCCTTCCTTGTTTACTATCCACTTGAAACTTATTCAGATACCTTTATATTTGAGCTCCAATGAAGGTTGTGAGAATCTGTTCAGTTGTGGAAATATAAAACAAATTGGTTTTGCATTCTAGGGAGAAAATCGACCAAAAGGGTGCGGCTACCCTTTGTTGAATCTCACTTGCATAAGCGACACCAGTTACATGACAATCAAGTATCAGGTTTTGGAGATTAATACTAATATACAAAACATGAACACCACATTAGAGACTGATCACCTCTTTGTCCCCCTTCAATTGCTTTCCATTCGCCTTAGTGGACGCTTTCCTTGTGATTCAAATGGTTATTTTGATCAAGGTTTTAAATTGTGGTTGGCGTCGCGGATGCGTTTGCCATTGCAGGTGTTGCAGTTGCGGCCATTACGGTCGTTGCGACGCAGATTACGGCCGTTGCGGTGTGAAATTATTTTCTATCCGCACAAACACATAATAAAAACTATAATGTAATTTCTTATATATCTTTTATTTATAGTTCTCTCTACTACAATGACAAATTAACCAAACCCAGCGCATAATTTTTTTTTTTGTTTTTTGAAGAAGCTAAATTAGCCCACCCAAATTGGCACCAGAGAGAATCGAACCTGAGACCTTAAGGAAGAGCACACTCCCAGGTCCCAAGCCAATACGATCAGACCAAACTTCCAAGCACAACCCAGAACAACATGAGTGAAAATTCAGTGGTTCAGTTTGTTTCATCTTCTTATTTTCTTCAAATGTTCATCTAGATTCTAATTTTCTACCTCTTGTGGTCCGATGTGGTCAAAACGCTATTGCGTTGCGGAAAAACGCTGTTGCGTTGCGGTTTCGTTGCGGCATCGCTTGTGATTTAAGTTTACACCGCAATTGTGGTATGATACGGTTGCGGTGCTGTCCACATCCGCAATATTACGGAAACATCAGGTGATGCGGTCCACAATTTAAAACCTTGATTCAGATGATATTGTTTATACTTGGTTTGGTCCTAATGTTGGTCCTCTCATCCTCTGGCTTTTCCATGCCAATAAATTATGAGTGTTCCAGTTTCTAATTCATTGTTTTTTTTTTTTTGTGAAAGTTTCTAATTCATTGTTTGATGTTAGTAATTTGGCTAAAATACGAAGTGCAATCAAAGATGGATTTTTTGGTTATGATTGGATTTCAAAGCAAACAAGTACTTGCTATTGCAGAGAACAATATTGTTCTGATGATTCAGTACCTTCAGGTATGTCTAAAGATTTTTGCTAATTGCATTTCAGATATGTCTGAACATTTTTTGCATTTTATAATCTAGGAACTGATCTTTGTAACATGTAAAATATTTGATTTTAGGTTTCGTTTGGATTGACTTATTTTAAGCTTATGTGAGCTTATCTACCGATATAAGTCATTATATTAGTGTTTGGGTAAATTAACAAAAGTGTTTATCACAATTTCATAAGCTACTTATGCCATCTTGCACAAAATTAACATATTTTTTAGAATTTACTTTTTGAATCAATCTTAAATGTATTTTTTTATGGTTTTTTTCTCTTTACATTTATCATTTTAACAGTATTGAACTTTTTTTAAAAAATTTATCTTTTCGAGACAATATTAAATTTATTTATCCTTTTATGCAAAACAGAGTATGTAGCGGATAAATCAAATACAAGATAATAAAGAGAGAAGAAAACACACAACAATTTTTATACTGGTTCCTCTCACTAACAAGAGTAGTCCAGTCCCCTTGACTATTCAAGGGAGTTTACTATAATCACAACTGATTACCAAACACTAGTACAAATATGACATATTACTAAAGGTTTTACATCAGTGGAAGAGATGTCAGATGTGAAAAGTAAAATAGAGTACTCTTTACATCTGGTTTCAATTGTACTTGATATGTAAAATACATAGACACAACTTATTACATCTGATCAAAATATCCCCAGATGAAAAGCTAAACGCGGTGGCAATTCTGTAATTATTGCAAAAATTGTCTAAAGTGTTTTTTTTTTTATTTGAAGGGAAATTATCATAAGCTTGATGCACGCAAAAAAACAAAACAACCTAATCTTCTCTCATCAGCTTCACGCACACAAAGAACAAACTGAACCCTAGCTTTCAATTTCACCAAATTGATCGAACTAGTTCAACAAATCTTTGTTTCAGCAAATCGTTCACTCTCTCACTCGATCGAACTATCCCTCTCTCTCTCTCTCTCTCTCTCTCTCTCTCTCACACCCGTTCTCCCTCGAACCCTACCCTCCAATCTCTTTCACTGAATCACAAATTCCAATCCCTAATTGAAGAATCAAGGCTTACTGAACCCAAATAGAAGCTCAATGAAACGAATCAAAGCTGATTTTGGGTTTTCGGTCGGAGGGAGAGGAACAAGCTGAGAGAGCTTTGATTCTATTCTCACACAGTGGTGGTCGCATACCTGTTCTCTCACTATCGAACTCTCACAATCTCGTCATCTCTCTCATTGATGATTACCTAATTGCAGAATCAAGGCTCACTGATAAACGGAAATTACATGAATTGAAGCTCTCTCGTCCCAAATCGAAGCTCTCCGACTGAAAACGCAAACAGGTATTGATTCTATTCTCAATTTTTATTCTTAAAATTATGTTCTTAGTTTGGTACTCTGTCAGATCTGTTTATGTTTTCTTAGTTTTTTTTTTTTTTTCATTTAAAGTTTCAATGATTTTTTTGTCTGGTATATGATAGTGATTTTGTTTTCTTAGTTTTCTTTCAATGAGAATGGATTCTTTGTCTTTCTAGCCAGCAGATCTTTGAATAAAATTTTAGGTTCTATATTTTTACAGGATAGCAAAGGCTTTGAACAGTTGTAGTGCTAGCACTGGTGACATTATCAGTACCACATTGAGGCTCAAACAAGAGCTTGAAACTATAATACACAAACACAAGAGATTGTGACATGTTTCTTATGTGATTATCAGCTCTCCCCTGAAGAGGTTTGAATTATTGTTTGATGTTTTACCATCAGCACGTGGCTTTGTGAATCAAATAACTGAATTATATTCTTTCTTAAACTTAATTTTTTATCATCGGTAGATAAATGCACTTAGAGATGAAGATTTGAATGAAAAACGTTTTCAAAGTTTTGAGATAGTAGCTTAATTGGTTTCACATGTGGCTCACTTTAAGGCTATATGCTAACAAGTGTCTTGCTGTAGGGTGCTTCAATTTGTTGAAGCTTTGATGCTAATAACTTGTTCTCTGTGTTTCAAATTGATAAGGGTTACATATTTACTTGATTGCTTATGACTTTTATGTTTTTGTTGTTAAATTATGTTTTAAAGGGATGAAGATTTGAACCATTTTCTGCACTGATTTACTTTATCTAAGCTCGGTAAGATTATGAGTTGAACACTAATATGTATATCATCGTGTATATCATGGAATCACCGGTTTGTTGGTGAATTGGTTTTCAATGGCCAAATTAGACTTTCTTTGTTAGTTATGAGATTCACTACCAAGATGACTGCAATATCTGTATTAGATGCAATCTGTTGAATGGTCTTTGAAGGAACCAAATGCTATGGGCTTATCAACTTTAGGGAAGGATGGAAAACAGTAAGATCAGCCTCTCTCTCTATATATATTTTTTAAATACTCTTGTACAGTGATAGATCACTAAATGCGTATTCTATATTTTTTTGGTTATATAATTCTAGTTTATATCAGAATAATCAGTTGTCATATTTTCATAATCCTATGTTTGAACTCTTAAGCTTAATTAAAATGAATTTCTGTCCTACCATAATATTTTCAATATTGGAACATTTTCAAATTAATCTACTTCCATTGGCTGCAGCTCATCACGGATAGTATTGCTAAAAGGCTTCGACAAGGATGCATTTGTGTGGTCAGTAATAAACTTGTTAGTATATATATTATGGCAAAATGAACTAGTATAGAACTTGTTAGTATATATTCTTGTAATTTTAAATAAGTTTTAGAGGTTTTATTTGATGTTGTTGGAAGTATATCAGTATCAATGTGGTCCTTGTACCTGTTAAAGTCAGAGTGTAAAAATGGAGAAATTACTAAGAGAATCAAAAGGACAATCATTGACTCAGGCTGGGTTTCTCTCTTATTTGAAGTTCGACGTTGTTTAGCTTGAGTTTTGGTATGTTGCTATTTAGGAGCTCTTAGGCCTTGTGAACTGTCTTGATTTGATGACAGTGTTGGTGTTGTAATTTAGCTTGAAGCATGATTTCAATGAACTGCTTGTTAAATTGATGCAAAGGTGATAAAGTATACTTAATTCACATGGACTGCTTGTTAAATTGATTCAAAATTATTATCACATTTATATTTTGGTACGTGTATTGGGCTAAGAAAAAGTTGTAAACTGTGTGCATTGATCAGGTCGGGTGAATATCTATTTGGAAGTTATAACCAGAATCTTCCCAGGAATATTTCCGTCGTAAAAGAAGTAAGTAGAAACAATTTACGTTGTGAAATATGGATTTATTTGAATCAATATATTTTCTTGTATGTGTAATGGTATATTTTCTTATAGATTTTTTCTGGACCTAACCGCCTGGGAACTGAGGAAGCTATTATTGAGATGATTGACTTCATGGAAAAACATGGTGGAATGGGAATTGGAACTGACGAAGCATCAAGCGCAACTATACCTTCCTCTAGTTATTAGGCTTCAAATTGGAACTAAAGGACACTAGTGCAGAAAGGAGATACAACTACTGGCCAAACTGACTTTCTACTACTGGCCGCGGCCAGTAGTAAATGCAGTCGATGTTGTAAGTACAACTTTCCACGTCGGGTATTTTTATACCCGTCGTGGTATGTGTAGTTTCTTCTGTAATTATTATTTAATATTATGGGGATTCCACGTCGGTTTTTACAAATACCCGTAGTGGTATGTATGAGATTCCACTACGGGTATTTACAATATCAGTAGTGGTATGTATGGTTTCCAGTTTTTTTTTTTTAAGAATTGGGGATTCCACTACGGGTATTTACAAATACCCGTAGTGGTATGTATGAGATTCCACTACGGGTATTTACACATATCCGTAGTGGTATGTATGGTTTTCACGACTGTTAAACTGAATATCAGTAGTGGTATGTTTGATTTTTTTTTTTTCGTTTTTTGCATACCTAGGTGACCAAACCTAATCCAATGCAAATGAAACTTCCAAAACAATTATGCAAATACCTACTCCAATACTCAATTTAAGTCACCATTCCACACATACAACTAAACACTCGCATGCAATATTTTGTGAACATAATAATAGAACAGAAACATCCTTTAGCAAAGCATAAATAGATATTCACATTCATTCATCAAAATAGCTGCAAGCAAGTGTCAGCAAGTATTCGCAAAGACCTTTTAGCCCACTTCCTATGCCCACTTATTTTTCGGGGGTATATTTATGGTCTTGCTTATAGTCATAATTAATAGATCCAGGTTAAAATTGATTAAAATCGAAACTTTAGAATTCTATTTGTTACAAATCTTTTAAAATAGTCTTAAAAATCAACGCAATCTTAAAAAACGTTAAGATCTTTTTCGTAAAATTGAAAACCAATACACAGAAAAAACAAAGATGAAAAAGAAAAAAAAGGAATGATATAGTATAAGGATATTGATGAACCTGTAATCTACGACCAACATCTGTGAGTAGCCACCATAAGTGATGCTACCATCCCAAAAAATACCATTGTACACAAACTGCAACTTTTCACAGTAGTTCTCCTGATCTGTGTTGCAATACTCACAATCCAAACATGTAGCAGCCAAACATCCCACACCAACTCTGTCTCCTTCTTTGAAACCCTTTGCATCATTCCCAACTTTGGTGATAATCCCTGTTATCTCATGCCTATATATAAACATCGATCACAATCAAAATCATGTATATCATTTGAGTGACATTGAATTTGTGTAAATAAATATAAATATATAGGTAGTTACCCGGGAACAACAGGGTACATAGTAAGGCCCCAGTCATCTTTGGCATGGTGGAGATCAGTGTGGCAAATACCACAATACAAAATCTTTATAGTCACATCAGTAACTGTTTGACATGCAACAAATATTGTTATTAGATACTGCATAATTTACTTCAAAAGATTCCATATATATAATATATATAAGAATACCAAAAACATAACTCCAAAACAATGAAATCCGACAATAAACTTACACATAAGAAAGCGAGTGCACAAGCTCCTGTAAATCATCTGGGGAAAAGCCAATCTCATCCAAAAGAACATGATAATGTGTTGGCCTGCTTGTGCCCTGAGAACATATTTTGATACTAACATAAATACAAGGTTTGCAATAGAATTTCATGACAGAATGCCAGCAAAAAGGAATTCAAGTTATAAATTCACATCATTTAGTTGACACAAATAACCCTAACAAACGGTTATAACATAAATAACCATGCCTAAAATTTGAATGACTGGTTAATTCCAAAAAATTAACAATTCATATATTAAAAGAAAATTTGAACAATTTAAGAACCTCAATGACTTGGCTCAGTTCAATGTTCAGCACTTGGTTAAACTGGGACTCACTGACACCATCCCTACATTCATAAGCAGAAAGAAATTCAGTTCAGTAGCACAACAGAACAGTCACAAACACCATCAAAAACAGTAAAGCAGACTAATAGATATGAACTGCATATAATAGGATTAATTACATTCGTATAAAATAATAACAAGTTAAAGAAAATGAATGGTACAAAATTGGGAAAGAAAGTTAACCTGAAAATGATAATGTTGTCGGGTTTTCGGTTCCCAGAACTTGTATAGAAATCAATCAAGTGCTCCCTGCATATCATAAAACAAATACTCAATAAATAAACAAATACTACAAACAGATAAAAATAGGAAAATATATAACCAAATTGGTACATCTAATGAATTAAAGGTTCATATAGCAGTTATCTTGAAAATTAAATAAATATTCACAAGTCATAAAAGCTTTCTTATTATACCCGTCAATGCATGTAAGATTACAAAAAAGATCTATTTTACTTACATATTAATTGCTTTAGTACCATCCAAATATGTATTGTTGTAATAATGATGTATGGTTTGAATAAGTTCTCGGGACTGTGATGCTGCCTTCCATTGGCCTCTTCTTTCACAAGATTCAAGGCACTCAAAATTTCAAATGATGCCACGGCATACCCTAACTACAAGAAATTTGAGCTATATCACTGCCACTTCAAACCTCCATCCTTTGTTGTGACCTATATTATGCAATACAAGACCTCTTTTAGAAAACTATGGCTATAGTTTTTGATAAACATTCTTTATAAAATAATGAAGTAGAAAAAGGTTAGACAACTTGTAATTTTCATAGTTATTCTTATACTAAATTGAGGTTTTGTATCTGTGTTTGTGATAGATACAAAGTATACAAATGAGACATCACATTTTGAAGCTGAATTATAAAAGAAATAACACAAGTTTAAAGCCACCGATGCACACCCGTGCTGTGCCTCATTAGAACAAGAAAAAAATCTACATTTCGGCAATTCACCGCTTTCAGAAAAGAAACAAGAAAGGCATAAACCAACTATAAAGGTAATGAAACAGCTACATACATAAGGATAGAGTGCAAATTATATACAACAAATATAACATATTTTTTTAGGTGAAACCAAAGCCAATTTCTCGTGTCAGTTGGAGATATGGAGAACATATGTTTCAGTTTCAAAATATACTACAAGGTCAGTATTTACTTAAAAACAGTAAAAATTGAATAAACAACAATAAAAGGAGTTAAAAGAAAGACTGGAATTGTGCAGAGTTAACACCACCAAACATTTATGTAGGAAAATTTCAGACACATACCTTTAAATCAACCATAGAAGTTTGAGGGCGCTTGTTTGGACCAAGACTTTTGGTCCTTTCTTCCGACTTTTGCTGATCTAGTTCAAAACCTCCAGTGACAGGATGACCTTGAACACCAACCTTACCCATATACTTGGCCCCAAGACTGAGCGATCATTTAACATGACACTATTTACAGTTGGGAAAACTTCATTGAATACAGATAAGGCCTCATTGAACATTTTCACACGTTCCCTGTTGATATGCATAATTATGCAATGTTATTCCTTAATTACACAAATCTATCTTAAATGCAAGTAAAAAACCTACAAAGAATTACCTCGCCTTCACAATGCTTGAATACAAACCATCCCTCATACGCTATACATCTTCTGGTACTGGGGATGGCAGTAGCTTTCCTTTTGCAGAAACAGATGTAGATTCATCAGGTGAAATTCCAAGAGCAGCATTAACATGTCGCTTATAATCCACGTGACGATTAGACTTTTGGATCTAGTACTAGCAACTTTTGATCAAAATGCATATAATTGAAGAAGCTCAAC
Organism: Trifolium pratense; assembly: GCF_020283565.1. Classification (NCBI taxonomy): domain Eukaryota; kingdom Viridiplantae; phylum Streptophyta; class Magnoliopsida; order Fabales; family Fabaceae; genus Trifolium; species Trifolium pratense. The sequence goes on along the minus strand of NC_060064.1, from coordinate 41,109,081 downwards.
ATGTTTGGCAGAGAACTACTTCTCAACATGTTGGGCAGAGAAGACAAAATTGGATTTTCGGTGCATTCTCGAAAGCTACCTGATCTATCTAATGAAGCAGCTATGTTGGATCCACGCTGCGTAGTGTACAATGGTCTATCTGGGCTACTGGTAGATGGATCAAACTTACTAGATGTCGCCATTGCACTAGTTCCAACACATCCTTCAATTAAAAAATACAGACCATAAATTGGTGCATGACAAAATTGCAGAACAGATGAACATAAAGGACAAATCTAAATAACAAGAAAACAATTGGACAAAGTACCTGAATGGTCAAAATAATAATAGAAAAGTCAAACTAAGTTGACACACACACTAGATATATTTGGCATATATACTATTTCCAAAGGTTAGAAGACCACATAAATGTCAAAATTTGTAGAAGTATTTAACAGTATCAACACCACTATTCTCATACAAAGATACTTTAAATGGATACCTTAAAAAAAACTATAAATCCTTAACTTCCATCAACTTGATAAATCTCAAAAAAGCTGGATTAAATTGCATGATATGTATATCTGCTCTATACAGGACTAGGTCCTCATTCTTATATCACTAATATATATATCATTGCTCCATATAGTAATAAGCAATAAATCTTCTCCTATTTTGAACTTCAAATCAACCAGCAACTGCATATTCTTGAAAGTAATAAGAAATAAATATTCTCGTATATTTATTCAATCAATCAAAGAAACAAATAAAAAATTTCGAAAAACCTAAAACCTAGAAAAATTATAGAAATTTGTGCCAATTCATATCAAAATTTCATCACCTGAAATTGAAAACAAGGGGTTGAGCAAGTTTCATCACCTGAAATTGAAAACACCCACCAGAAATTGAAAACAAGGGGTCGAGCAAGCAGAGAAGAGAAGTACCGAAGCTTGTTCTTGCCCATTCTTTTTTGATAACAAGGGGTCGTGCGGTGGTGATGAAGTGATGCGATGATGATGAGCATCAGAGAATGAGAGCTAATAGGTTCGTGACAAAGAATAAGAGGGAGGGAGAATGAAATTTTTATTTCCAACCTTCCTAATCTAGCCGCCGCTGTACCCAATTTTTAGGGATTTAGGGTTTCAAAGAGAAGAATTTTATGTGTTTGCTGTGATTTGGGATTTAGGGATTTCAAAGAGTTTTATGCCATGATTTGGGATTTCGAAGTCACGATTTGGGATTTGTGGGACGAAGAAGACGAAGAAGACGAAGTCTAGCTCACTGCGTTTGGATGAAAAAACGAACGCTGCGTGAATGAATTGAATGAAAAGAACAACATATAATTAATTCTCAGTTAAGGGATTCCACTACGGGTGAATACCAAATCAGTAGTGAAATTCAATTAAAACAAATTTCAACGTAATTACAACAATGCCACCGTGTCTACTTTTCACTACTGATTTAAGAAAACCAGTAGTGAAATCCCTTGTCTATGAACTTTTCACTACTGGTATTCAAATATCAGTAGTGGAATCCTTTGGTTAAATGTGTTTCACTACTGATATTCACATACCAGTAGTGGAATCCCTTATCCAAAAGTCATTTTTCTACTAGTGGGAGGTGCATAATTTACTGCTTTTAAATTGAATAGTATAATATTCAACATTTGCACATACAAATAATACAAATAGGCAATAATTTTTGTTTTCTTGAATAGAATAATATACAACATTTGCACATGCATATTTTATCTAGATTATACATGTAAAAATGTAATGATATAAGTAAAGTGTATGTTGTTGATCTGGATTGATTTCAATGTGTGCATACTCGTATTTAACTCAAATATAAATATTTTTCAATGTGATCTGGATTGATTTCTGCCAGGAGGTATATATATATATATGCAGGTGGGTTTAAAAAAAAATCAGGATTTAAAATAAAAAAACCTCGTGTCAAAAAAAAATTAAAAAAAACCCAGGATTTTTTTTTAAAAAAAGTGAACATTTCACATCTGGTGGATAGTTTGGACAGATGTAAAAGGTTCAATTAAAATAAAAAACAAAATTTGAAAAAATGGTCTTCACATCAGTTGACGTACGAAAACAGAGGTAAAAAGTGTAGATTTTACATCTGGCTGTGTCAGATGTAAAACGTGTAAACTTACTATATCTTGTGCGTCTACATCTGACCGTGGCCAGATGTAAAATGCGTTTTTGGCCAGATGTAAAAAGTGTTTTTTCTACTAGTGAAAGGCCCTAGCACTTTGCTAAGGATTTCATTGCCCAAGTACACATACTTAGGACTTCGTTGCCCACACCTCAACCTAGGACTTCCCTGCCCAAACCACCGTTTAGGACTTCCTTGCTCACAGACATCTGCAAGAGACTTCATATATATGCTCAAGTACCACGTACAAAAAACTTCCTCTAACTTAACCTAATTAAGATAGATTATAAACGAACACTTGATATGCAATCAGAGGCGCCCCTACGACAGTTCCAACCAGTATGATTGTATGAGGGATGCAAATGATAAGACTATACTATGCACCTTTCCATGCATTTCACTCTCTTTTACAGAATTTTTTTTTTTTCATTGAGTTGTGACTAATCCCACGATCTTTTTTTTTTATGAAATAATCCCACAATCTTATTTTATATTTTCCTTTTATGTCGTAAATAATTTTTTAACTTATAAAAAAAAAACTCTATAAAAGAAATGAAAAAAAGAGAGAAAAAAAAAGTTTTTCATACTCACAGTGTGTGAAGAGAGTGTATATTATGATCATCGACATCATTATTGACTTCAATACCCCTGTCAAAAAACCAAATTATTGAATTCAATAATACGACTAAAACCACGTTTTTCATATGAAAGTCTACCTTGTCTTGTAGTTTCGATTCAATTTCGTATTTCGTAGAAACATGACAACGTGTGGAAATTAGCATGCGTTGAATTAAAATTGAAAGTGAAAAGGTATTTGAATTATCAACTCCTATCGTTAAATAAGCTGACCTAAACCAATCAACCTTAATAATCACTACACTTGTTCAACTATTATTACTTCTCTGTTCTAGCCTAAGAATGAAACCTCTGTTTCATCATTCTTCTTCCTCTTCCATTAATGTTTTCTTCTATGCTAATGCACTTTTGATGATCACAATCATCAATATTCCAACGTGTATGTGCCAAAATGATGGGCAATACACCAACTGCAGCACTGCTTTTAACTGCAATAAAGACATCCCAGACCTCAAGTATCCGTTCTGGGGAGAAAACATAGCAAAGTATTGTAGTGGTTCAACTGATTCTGAAACAGAGCTTACATGCGAAGGAAGTGTTCCAAAGATAACAATAAATTTGGTCAAATACCGTATTCTTAAATGGGACAATACAACACAAAAACTCACAGTTGCTAGGGATGATTACTGGAGTGGTATTTGTGCTGCGAGTGTGAGTGACAATCATAAGAACAGCACATTCGATTATAACTCGCTGTTTCAACTTTATGGTGATGTTTCTTCTCAATTAAATTTGTTATACAATTGCGATACCTATCAACTTTCTCAATTATACAATAGCACTACCTGCGGTGAAACTAAAGTCGGGTACACCCTTGCGGATCCTGGTTCGTACAGATGTACTCCAACAGTTATTGTTGAGTTTCCAATTATGGAAAACCAAGCTGGAGGAATTGCAACTGTGAATGATATAAACCAAACATTACAACGTGGTTTCAATTTGAAATGGACTGGAAATTATGGAGACTGCCAGGTATGTGTTGGTTCTGGTGGAGCGTGTGGGAATGATGGAGGAAGTGAATTCAGATGTTTCTGCAAAGATGGACCTCATTCAACTTCATGTACTTCACCAAAGGCCGCTTCAAGTAAAAGTAAATAATACCAATTACTCAAACTCCTATTTATGTTTCTTTCTTCAACTAAGTTTTAATATTATTACAACTTTACCTCCCCCTGACCTGATGGGTCGAGTTAGTAGTTAATTATCAGACATCAAAATCTGCATTTTTTTTTTTTAGTAGTTAGTATGTTTCTTTAATAGGTTGTGCATTTAGAATTAATAGATCATAAAGAATTATTACAATGAGTGTTGAATACACTTTTTATAATAATAATCCTAACTAAACTAACAATCTTTTTTTTTGGTATTTAAACTAACAATCTTTACTTGAACTGCAAACTGTTTTCTCCATCAAAATCAACATGAGTGTGCTGCTCAAAAATTGTTTTTATGGCAAAACTAGTCCAAAATTGTCTTCAATTTCATCAAAGTGAGCAAAAGCCTCATGCAACCAATTTTGAAGGCAATTTCTCATCATTTCTGCTGCAAAAATACGAATCAATAAATGACTACTTCTCTTCCAGATAATGCATAAGCATAAGCATAAGTGTAAGTGTAAGCGTGATTATATAAGTTCTATCTAATTTGATTTTTCAATTGTAGGTTCAACTTCAAACACGACGGTTATAATAGGTAAGAATAACACACAATGTTGTATTACTTTCTAAATCAGTGTTTTTTATCCCATATGATGGTGGTGGCATTGAAACAAAACTAAATAAAAACTGATGAAAAAAATTATTTATTTGTTCTTTGCATAAATTCAGGTGTAGTTGGTGGAATTGCAGTAACCGTGATCATAATTTTTATTATTATGATGATGATTAGTTGTCACCATAAAAGGAGTAGATGAAGACAACAACTGAGTATTTTTAGACAACAATCAAGAATTATCCAACTAAATACAATCGAAAAAAGAACAGAACTTGTTGACGACAATGTGGAGATTTTCATGCGAAGTTATAACTTATCCATGCCAAGAAGATATAGTTATACAGAAGTAAAAAGGATCACAAACTTATTCCAAGATAAATTAGGCCAAGGAGGATATGGTGTTGTGTACAAAGCAAGTTTATCTGATGGTCGTCAAGTGGCGGTGAAAGTAATAAATGAGTCAAAGGGAAATGGAGAAGAATTCATAAATGAAGTTGCTAGCATTAGTAGAACATCGCACATGAACATTGTGTCACTTGTAGGTTTTAGTTATGAGGTGAACAAAAGAGCACTAATATATGAATTCATGCCCAAAGGATCATTGGATAACTTCATCTACAAAAAAGAATTTCCTAATGCTATTTGTGATTTTGATTGGAACACTTTGTTTCCAAATTGCAATTGGCATTGCTAGAGGTCTAGAGTACTTGCATTATGGATGTAGTTCAAGGATTCTGCATCTTGATATAAAGCCTCAAAACATTCTTTTGGATGAAGATTTTTGCCCAAAAATCTCTGATTTTGGACCTAGCTAAAATATGCAAAAGGAAGGACAGTATCGTGTCAATGCTAGGGACAAGAGGAACTATAGGATATATGGCGCCAGAAGTATTTAGTAGGGCATTTGGTGGAGTTTCTTATAAATCTGATGTATATAGTTATGGCATGTTGATTATTGAAATGATTGGAGGAAGAAAGAACTATGACACTGGAGGTTCATGTACTTCTGAAATGTACTTTCCAGACTGGATTTATAAGGATCTAGAGCAAGGAAATACTCTTTTGAATTGTTTGACAAACTCAGAGGAAGAAAATGAAATGGTTAGAAAGATTACTTTGGTGAGTCTGTGGTGCATTCAAACGAATCCATCAGACAGACCACCGATGAGTAAAGTAATAGAAATGTTACTAGGACCACTTTCGTCAGTGTCATATCCTCCAAAGGCTGTCTTATTTTCTCCTGCAAGGCCACCACTACAAGTGTCAGATAAGTCTTCATCCGATTTATATGAAACAAATTCAATTACAGTTTAAAAATAATTGTTCTATTCTCTCTATAAATCAAATTATTAGTTCAACTGGTGCCAAAATGGAATAATTAACAAGTGTTAATTGATTATGGGATACAATTTTTGAAATCATTCTGTTATCTTTCAAAATTAATTTTATATAATTGTAGTGATTATTATAGTGGCTAAATTACTAGCACTAAACTACCAACATATTGTGTCTGTCTTTATAAACCTGATCTGTGTATATTCTAGAAAATAAAACCTTTCCAAAACAACATTGAAAAGAAAGACAAATTAAATTGGTACGTAATGAAAGACTGACATAAATCTGCTAGTAACATAGAAGGAACGGATCAATTGTAAGTGTATGTATCATTTGGTTTAACACTTAGCATTGAATGAAAAAGACAAAAAAAACTTATCATCTTTCTGTACTTAACCCAAATCTTCACCTGCTTGTGTGAATAATGTGTGACAGAGTGATTATATAGGAAATTAGTAGTGTCAAATCAAAAATTGGTTCCACTTATTTTGATTCACGAACCAAGTTCAATGAATTAAATTGTCGAGTAAAATTCTAAATTATTTTTATGTTGGCTCGATTCATTATCGGTCCATTTTATATTATGTGGTTTAGGATAACATTTGCGTGCTTCAACGGCTATGGCTCTATGGGTGATGCAAATGATAAGACTTTACTGAATACCTTTCACAATCTTATTTTATCTTTTTCTTTTATTTCTCAAATCAATTCTTAATTTATCAAAAAGAAAAAAATTCATAAAAATTAAATGTAACATTCACAACGTGAAAAGACTAAAAAGAGTGTATATTATGATCATTATTATTGACTTTAATACTACGATAAAACTAAGTTTTTTAATATTCAACACTCCATTGTTTTGTTTTGTAGTTTGAATTAAACTTGAAAGAGATAGATATTTGAATAATCAGCTCCTATCCTTAAATTTAAGCTGACTAAATAAATTATATATTGTATATCTAACCAAAATCATTACCAATCCTTAATCTTCAAATTACTTCTATGTTCTATCGCAAGAATGAAACATCTGTTTCAACGTTCTTTTCTTTTTTACTTTTATGCCGTTGCAATCTTGATCCTCTCAATCTTCGATATTCTATTATGTATTCGTGAGGATGATAACCAATACACAAACTGCAATAAAGCTTTTAAATGCGGAAACAATATCTCAAATCACCTTATCCATTACCCATTCTGGGGAAAAAACAGAGAGCAGTATTGTGGCGGCGTTTCTGATAAGGGAGCTTTCATGGTGAACTCACAAAACTCACTTCTTTTGTGAAGTTAGGTCAATGGTCCAATTAGAAAACATGTTGAATTAGTCAATGCCACATAAGATTATAAATAAAGTGTTTCAATGAATCATACAACATATGATCTATCATAGATCATGGTTTATAACCATCAGATTAATATTTTATTTTGTCAAATTATTTCTCTCTCTTCCTCCTTTTTTTCACTCTCTCTGTACTCTCTTCTCTCTCTCAAGTTCATCCTCAACGATGAACATTCATCAGAGCTTAAGAACACCGGCGGCTGGAGTTTCCCGGCACGGAACCACCGTGGTGGATCCCTAAAAACCACCCAAAAAAATCCCAAATCCTTTTTTAAACATTTTTATCGGTTTTAAACATAAAACAAACCCCCAAAACAACGCAACCTAGTTCAAAACCCAAAATTGATTTTCTTTGTTCTAATTTTTTTTCGTTTCTGTTTACTTCTTTTTGGTTTTCTCTTTGATTTCTGTTTGTATTGGTTTGTTTTTCGTGAGGAGTGAGGACCTTTCCCTCTTTACACGTCCGATTAGATTGAAGATTTTAAAAAACTAATACCGGGCATCCTTCTAAAATTGAATTACAATCAGAACGGTATATAGAACGTTGAATTTCGTTGTGAAACGGGAGAGAACCGACCGGGTCACCCGCGGGTCGTCGCGACCCGTTTTGCAGAAACTGGGTGAAGAGGACGATGAACAGTGCACGTCGTCCACGCCCGGTCGCAGCTGAGGCGCGTGTATGTCCCTACTAAACATTTTGTTCAAATTGTTTTTTTAAAAAAATAGTAAATAATTTTCTTGAAGTTTTGGTACCCCTTTGAGAATATTTGGACACTTGTAAATATTTTTAGTTAATTATTTGAGATAAAAAAATATTAAAAATATTATAATTTTATAAACATTTCTCAAATTTTTATGTACGGTGTTTAGAATATTTTAGATCCCTCTGGTGTACCTCACTGTCTCTGGTTTTATATCCTCTTAAGAATTGAAATTTATTTCACAATTTTTATCAATTAAATTGATTTAAAAATTCGTATGTTTCGTCGGTAAACTAAATTCAATTAATTTGGGTTAAGGGGACTAATTGAGTAATAGGCTGCTATTTTGAGGGGTATTAGTGACTAATTGAGTCAAAATGTCGCTTTTAAGACTACAATAGTTTAGCTTAAATAGTAGTGAAAAATAAAAATAACAAATCACCTACTAGATTGTAAAAGAAAATAATATACCTAGCTAAATAAAAATAACAAATCTACCTAAAATATAAAAATAACTGATCTAGGTGAAATATAAAAATAAGAAATTTACCTAAAATATAATAAAACTAAATCTAGCTAAAATAATAAATTATTAAAGAATCCCTCCTACATTAGTATGTCTAAATATTTTTGCTAATTGCATTTTATTTTTTTAATATATTTTTTTTAATAATGCTAATTGCTTTTTTTATTGGTTATAAAATCATCTAAAATGAAATATTGAAATGTGGAAATTATGATAGAAAAGTAAAATTTAGTTAGTCATGTATTATTCTACATTGAAGTAGTTTCGATCCAATTTCTTAGAAGCATCACAAAATGTGGAAATTATGATGCATAGAATTAAAATTGAAAGTGAAAGGGCATTTGAATTTTGAATAATCAACTCCTATCATTAAATTTAAGCTGACTAAATAAATTATGGGTCATGTTAACTTGTGCCCTAAGGGCACATGTTAAGCTACCTAAAAATAGAAATATAGCATTAAATGATACAAAGAATTTAATGTTTAGATAATTGAATACACCACAAGTTCAATAAATTTTTTCCATATTTATCTTCTTAACATGTGCCCTTAAGGGCACAAGTTAACATTCTCCATAAATTATTTATCTGACCAAAACTAATCTTAACATTCACACTTGTTCAACTATTACTTCTCTGTACTACCGCAAGAATGAAACCTATGTTTCATCATTCTTCTTCCATTCTTCTTTTCTCTTACTCCGTAACACTTTTAATAATCTCAATCATCAATATTCCAACGGGTTTATGCGAGGATGATAAACAATACACGAATTGCAACACCGCTTTTACCTGCGCAAAGAACATCTCATCAAACCTCAAGTATCCATTCTGGGGGGGAGTAAACAGACTAGAATATTGTGGTGGTGTTGATGATCCTAATACAAAGCTCACATGCGAAGATGGAGGTGTTCCAAAGATAACCATCAGTAACATCAAATACATAATTCATGATTGGGACAATACAACACAAAAACTTAATGTTTCTAGAGACGATTACTCGAGCGGCGATGTTTGTGAGAATGACGATTCCAAGAGCAGCACATTCAATAATACTCAATTTCAACAATTCGGTGGTGTTTTTAATGTGACACTCTTATATGGCTGCGATCTTCCAACTGGAAATCCAGCTAATCGGTTTCGTTATAACTGCAGTGATAGTAAATATGTTGTCTACGCCGTTGGTAATTATCCTGTTATGTACTCTGGCTTGTGTACTCCTAGCGTTACGGTCACAATTCCGATTTTGGAAACTCAAGCTGTACAACTTATGTCTGGCAATGGAATAGTTAGCAATGTATTGAAAGATGGTTTTGATTTGAGGTGGACCGGAAATGATGGAGGTCAGTGCCAACGGTGTGTTAGTTCTGGTGGAGCATGTGGGAATGATGGAGGAACTGAATTCAGATGTTTCTGCAAAGATGGACCTCGTGAAACTTCATGTCTTTCTGATTCAGATAAGGTCTCATCCTCAAGTACGTCAATAATTAATATCACATTCTCCAACTCTTTTTATTTTCTTTCTTTGAATTTGTTAACAGTTTATGCGAGTTGAATTCCAAGAGAGACAGGAGGCTCTATCACTTAACAGAGATAATTACATACTACCTTCTAACAAATTATCACATTAACCTAAGGCTCTGTTTGGTAACACAAATAAGCTAGCTTATAGCTTATTATATGAGCTTATAAGCTTGTTTCAAAAAATTAGAGGTGTTTGGTAACAAGCTTTTTGTACTAGCTTATAGCTTTTTTTCAGATGCTATTTCAAGTAGCATTTGAGCTTATAGCTTATAGCTTTTTACACTTTATTCCATTTTTACCCTTTAATTTAATAACTACCCACTCTAAAAAATAAACTACCCACTATCAATTATGTAATTTTATATTTAATAACCACTTTAAAAGCTAATTTTACCAAACACTTTAATTTCAATAAGCTAGCTTTTCAGCTATCAGCTATAAGCTAGCTTTTCAGCTATCAGCTAGCTTATCAGCTATCAGCTAGCTTATAGCTTATTTTTACCAAACGGACCCTAAGTCTTTGTAGAGTTAAAACAAATCTTAAGTTTAGAAACATAAGTTTAAATTTAGTCTGAAAATGTTAATAGACACAAACACAAATTAAACTTAGTCAGAAAATGTTAAGAGAAACAAAAACAATACTATATGTTATGATATATATCTCTTTATTATAATAATAAAAAAATATATCCAAAACTGGATGACATAAACTGTTAGAATATAGAAAATATTATATTATTTGTTGAGAAAATATCTCTATGATTTGGTTTGTTTATTCTTAGCCCTATAATAAAGGGATTTAGTTTAGATTTAAGTTTATTCACTTGGTTATAAATACCAAGGTAGTCATACTATTTTATTAATGTAAATAGTAATGTAAATATTGTAATTAGGGTTATTGACATCATTATCAATAATATTTTATTGTTCCTTATTATTTTCTCCTATTCCTTTAACCTAAATTCCCAAATTTCAACATGGTATCAGAGCCATAGTATCCACCTTGAAACATAATTCCGCTGCAATTTTCCCCGAGATTTAACTCTCGATTATTCTTCGTTTTACTTACCTTTTTGTTCATATATGCTTTTTTATCTTTTTTTCATATCAACCCTAGCCGTCATTAGAATTTATTTTTTATTTTGTTCCACACCTTTGTGGTTCTTGTTTACCCCTTTGCTTTCTTTTCTAACCCTTATTGATATGTTACTTAACACATGCAGTCACATGCCAATTTTCCATGAATCCTTTACCTTTAACCACCGTTTTTTCCCAAGATTGATCATCAGTCTCTCTTGATCTTGTTTTGGTGGCCTAATTACCTGTTTTGTGATCCCTTAATTTGTGGGCATACCCCGTTTGTTATCCCTTAATCCGCGGGCATACCCCGTTTGTGATCCCTTAATCCGCGGGCATACCCCGTTTGTGATCCCTTAATTTGCGGGCATACCCCGTTAGTTATCCCTTAATCCGCGGGCATACCCCGTTTGTGATCCCTTAATCCGCGGACATACCCCGTTTGTGATACCTTAATCCGCGGGCATACCCCGTTTGTTTTCCCTTAATCCGCGGGCATACCCCGTTTGTGATACGTTAATCCGCGGGCATACCCCATTTGTGATACTTTAATCTGCGGACATTTTTACTTAATTTGATAAGGATTCATCTCTTCGGTCGCTGCTTTACTACTTCTTTGATTGCTGCTCTTTATGGCTTGCTATCAATGGATTTAATTTATTTTTAGGGTTAATTTTGTAACAAGCTTAAAGCTTAGTAAGCTTTGGCTTGAGGGGGAGTGTTAGAATATAGAAAATATTATATTATTTGTTGAGAAAATATCTCTATGATTTGGTTTGTTTATTCTTAGCCCTATAATAAAGGGATTTAGTTTAGATTTAAGTTTATTCACTTGGTTATAAATACCAAGGTAGTCATACTATTTTATTAATGTAAATAGTAATGTAAATATTGTAATTAGGGTTATTGACATCATTATCAATAATATTTTATTGTTCCTTATTATTTTCTCCTATTCCTTTAACCTAAATTCCCAAATTTCAACAACCCAGTAAGTTCGAGGACAGTGAAACATACCAACCAACAAATTCTAGAGCATAAAATGTTTTTATTTATTTATTTACAATGTTGGCAATCATTATCGAACCTAGGATCTCATGCATCCTACTCAATTCCCTCATCACCAGACTAAACTTAAGTGACTTAGAGCATAAAATGTTTAAAGGATAGACAAAAATACAAAGTCTATACCAGCATAAATATACAAAGTCCATCAAAAAAAATTTCTTCAAACACTTCAAAATAAGAAAATACAAAACCACATAAAAATTGGTACAAATTATAGAGATAAAAAAACAACAAAAATTTCAAGTTCAATGAGTTAACAAACATAATTTTTCACTCGTATTCAACTCATTTGATTTATGTGTTGGGGTTAATTGTAATGTAAGTTTCACATTTATAATGAAAGGAAATAAAAATCATGGAAATTTTATTGGAGAAGTCTCACATTTGTCCTCTATAATATTTGACTCATATTTTATTATATGTAATCGATGTGAGACTCTAGTGACAAATACACGTTTAACATAGTGTTACCAGTAGGGTTTGCAAGTGGCAAAACCATACTTTTTAGTTTTCAGTTCACTTAACAAGTGAAAGTGCTGCTTCTATTTGGTGAAATCATCAATACCAATATGTCTTAAACTTTTTGAATGAGATCAAGTACTGAAAACATGTAACAATTTTTACATAGTGTTTATTCTCTGGTTGTCGATTTTGACAACGACTGTGAGTTTTTCTCAGATTTTGGACTTTCCACATTATTCTTCATCAGCTCTGTTATTTCCTAGCCATACGAACCAAGTTCAATGAGTTAAATTGTCTAATCGAGTTCTGAATTATGTTATGTCGACTCGATTCATTGTCAAAGGCTATGGGTGATGCTTTATCAAGGGAAAAAAAACTATGGGTGATGCAAAAGATAAGACTTTACTGAATACATTTCCAAGCATTTCACTCTCTTTTAATATTTGTTTTTTGTTTCATTGTGTTTTGACTAATCCCACAATCTTATTTTATCTTTTCCTATTGTTTCTTAAATAAATTTTTAACTTATCATCAACATTATTGACTTCAAATACTACGACTAAAACTAAATTTTTCATATTAATTAAACTCTACATTGTCGTGTAGTTTGGATCCAATTTCGTAGAAACATGACAAAGTGTGGAAATTATGATGCATTGAATTAAAATTGAAAGTGAAAGGGCATTTGAATTTTGAATAATCAACTCTCCTATCATTAAATTTAAGCTGACAATGTGACCAAAACCAATCTTAATATTCACACTTGTTCAACTATTACTTCTCTGTTCTAGCCCAAGAATGAAGCCCCTGTTTCATCATTCTTCTTCCATTAATCTTTTCTTGTATGCTGTTGTAATTTTCATGATCTCAATCATCAATATTCCAACGTGTATGTGCAACAATGGTGACCGATACAATAACTGCAAAGATGCTTTTACCTGCAAAGGAAGCAGTATCTCAAACAGCCTTATGTATCCCTTCTGGGGAGAAAACAGAGAAGAGTATTGTGGTGATTCTACTGATTCTAACATAGAGCTCACATGCGAAGAAAGTGTTCCAAAGATAACAATCAATAGCGTCAAATACCGTATTCTTGATTGGGTCAATACAACACAAAAACTCAAAGTTGCATAGATTAAGACCAAAATTACAAACATATAAAAATAAGGGCCAAAAAGTTCGACTTAAAAAAAATGATCTATAAAATGCGATTCACACTATTAGCTTTAAATTTATGTTATAACATATATATATATATATATATATATATATTGTGATTTCAAAATTTAATTTTTTATTTACTAACTTATATTTTTAAACTCGGCCCCCTTTATGCTAAATTTCTGGCTCCGTCCCTGTGCATAAGCATAAGCGTGATTATATTATTTTAAGTTATATCTAATTTGATTTTTCAATTGCAGGTTCAAACACGAGGATTATAATAGGTAAGAATAACCCACAATGTTGTGTTACTTTCTAAATCAGTGTTTCTCATCCCATATTATGGTTGCATTGAAAAATTATTTATCTGTTCTTTGCATACATTCAGGTGCAGTTACTGTAATTGCAGTAACCGTGTTCGTTATTATTATTATTATTAGTAAAAGGGGTAGAAGAAGACAACAACTGAGTATTTTTAGACAACAACAACAATCAAGAATTATCCAACTAAATACAATCAAAAAAAGAACAGAACTTGTTGACGACAATGTGGAGATTTTCATGCGAAGTTATAACTTATCCATGCCAAGACGATATAGTTATACAGAAGTAAAAAAGATCACAAACTCATACCAAGATAAATTAGGCCAAGGAGGATATGGTGTCGTGTACAAAGCAAGTTTGCCTGATGGTCGTCAAGTGGCAGTGAAAGTAATAAACGAGTCAAAGGGAAATGGAGAAGAATTCATAAATGAAGTTGCTAGCATTAGTAGAACATCACACATGAACATTGTGTCACTTGTAGGCTTTAGTTATGAGGTGAACAAAAGAGCACTAATATATGAATTCATGCCCAAAGGATCATTGGATAACTTCATCTACAAAAAAGAATTTCCTAATGCTATTTGTGATTTTGATTGGAACACTTTGTTCCAAATTGCAATTGGCATTGCTAGAGGTCTAGATTACTTGCATCATGGATGTAGTTCAAGGATTCTGCATCTTGATATAAAGCCTCAAAACATTCTTTTGGATGGTGATTTTTGCCCAAAAATCTCTGATTTTGGACTAGCTAAAATATGCCAAAGGAAGGACAGTATCGTGTCTATGCTAGGGACAAGAGGAACTATAGGATATATGGCGCCAGAAGTATTTAGTAGGGCATTTGGTGGAGTTTCTTATAAATCTGATGTATATAGTTATGGCATGTTGATTATTGAAATGATTGGAGGAAGAAAGAACTATGACACTGGAGGTTCATGTACTTCTGAAATGTACTTTCCAGACTGGATTTATAAAGATCTAGAGCAAGGAAATACCCTTTTGAATTTTTTGACAAACTCAGAGGAAGAAAATGATATGGTTAGAAAGATTACATTGGTGAGCCTATGGTGCATTCAAACGAATCCGTCGCATAGACCACCCATGAATAAAGTAATAGAAATGTTACTAGGACCACTTTCATCAGTGTCATATCCTCCAAAGCCCGTCTTATTTTCTCCTGAAAGGCCAGCACTACAAGTTTCAGATATGTCTTCATCCGATTTGTATGAGACAAATTCAATTACAGTATCAAAATAATTGTTGTATTCTATCTATAGATTAAATTCAAGTGATTATAATGGCTAAATTACTGGCACTAAATTACCAATTTATTGTGTCTATCTTCATATATACACGTGGTCTATGTATATTCTAGAAAATAAAACCTTTCCAAAACAACATTGAAAAGAAAGACAAATTAAATTGGTACGTAATGAAAGACTTGCATAATTCTGCTTGTAACATAAAAGGAACGGATCAATTGTATGTGTATGTATCATTTGGTTTAACACTTAGCAGTTAGCCTTGAAAGAACACTATCTAAATTCAAAGATAATCTGAAAAAAAAAACACCATGAAACTGAGATTTTTAATACATTAATCTACACTAAAATCATTTAGATGACTAGATGCAAAGAAACCTGTTACTGATGGTGACATTTCTTTTTTTTTCTGGTAGAAGGATGGTGGTGGACTGGTGGTGACGTTTCTGTAATGACGTCAACATAAAATACAAAATCTCGTAATGAAAAATGAAAATATTTAATAAAACCCCTGTTTCTAAACACCAAACACTAATTATTTCTAGCATGAGGGGAAAGAAGTGAACCTGTGATTGTTTGCAAGAGTGATGAGCATCAACGACTGTGAGCAAACACCACTAATTTTATCAACCACCGCAGATTGAAGGCCAACGTTTGTGGAATTTCTACTGATATTCATTTTTTTGGGTTTTTATGTGTTGATGTAATTACGAGTATTTTTTATGGAGAGGTTATGGTCTTTTTAGTATCCAATCTAGAGCTGTCAATGGGCTGGCCCATTAGCCCACGGTTTTGGATGGGCTAGGCCTAAAAAACATAACCTAAAATGCAATCGGGCTTTTTTGGGCCAAATCCATTTAGCCCATATAGACATCGGGCTGGGCTGGGCTGGGCTAGCCCATCGGGCTTTGGGTTGGCGCATTAGCCCATCATTTAATTGATAAAATCATATTTTTATGATTTTTGTAAAAATAATATCAATGAAAATTTATCATTTAATTGATAAATTATTATAAAAAATATATTTAAATGTGTAACCTTAATAAAAGGGGATATATTTAGCTAAAATTAGAGTTTAATTGATATTTAATGTTGATGTAAAAATTATTTACACTTGCATCAAATAATATCTCAATAAAATTGATAAATATGAAGACCAATACATCAAAATAATATAAAAAAATATTGAATAAAAAGAAGAAAAAAAAAGTAAAATGAAATGGGCCTGGCCCAATAATAATTGTGTCGGACCAGCCTAGCCCATTTATTTTGACGGGCCCACTGGACTGGACCGGGCCGAGCAAGCCCATTTGACAACTTTAATCCAATCCACAATCTGTAAACTAGATCTGGGAAATTTTTTATGGAGAGGGTATGGTATTTTTAGTATGATGTTTCACTTTCCTATAACTCCCATCGGTGAGTGGTCTTTAAATGTCTTTGATTTTCACTTCCTTATTTGTGTCATAAATAAAACTAGTTTTAGTGTAAAGATACACATGTGAAAACTTATCATGCCTATCATCATTTGTAGGGTATCATCACCAAAAATCCTCGGACACATGTGAAAACATAACTCTGGCCACCAAAACAAACTTAATTATGCTAATACAAAATTATTATGATCTTCACTACAAGAAAATTGTTATTTAGCTTCAAAAAATTTAGCATCATACCCTTTCTAAGGCTATTAGCGTCTATTTAGCGTCCACAAATTCTAACACAAATGGATATTTTGTAATTTCAGTAAGGTGGACACTATTTTGGACGCTAATTTTTTTTTAAAATTTAATTTTTTAAGTAGCATCTACAAATTTAGAGAAATTGAAGCTAGATAACTTTTACCCAATTTATTTTCATATATTTCCCTCACATTTTTTTTCCCACAATTATTTTCATATTTTCCACTACTACTTTTTTTTCCCACTCACATTTCCCTCACAATGCCTAAATTCCCTCATGAACAAAAACCCTAAATCATTTTCCCGTCTTCACTTTTACTAGACTCCGACCCGTGCGTTGCACGGGTTTTGTGGAGTTAAAAAAAGTGCAATTAAAAAGATAAAATAAAATCAAAATATACAAAACATATTTAAAATCATTAAATCAATACTAAAATTATATGAAAAATGCAAAATAAATAAATAAAATAGTCCGATAATTGACATATAAATGAAGCCAACATGTCGCAAATGACGTGCCCCGAACATGATTCTTTGTCGATCACAAAGTTTTCATACAGTGCAAAAACCTCCATCCTCCAGTCCTCGAAAATAACACATTCATATATATAAAGCATGTCAGATTTAAAATTTACATGGTAGTAATGTAAAAAATTTAATTAACAACACAATTGACAAAATAGTAATCGGTCGCGGCAGCATAGTAATATGTGGTGTTTTAGTAGTTGGATGATGGATTTTAGGATCAAATTGGCCTTCAATATAGCATGGAACATGAGAGTGTTGCCTCAGAGAAATAATATTAGTATATGAAATAATATCAGCAATTGGATTGATTTTAACAGTATAAGTTTTGTTTTGAGCTGTTTTCTTATCTTAATAAAAATATGAGTGCATATAAAAAAAGAAGAAGTGAATCTTATACTTCATTAAAAATTAATCATAGGTGCATATATTAATTTCAACCACCATCGCATCAACTTAGTTGTAGAAAAGATAAGGTAATATAGTAATGAAAGACATCTTGATATCAGTGGGACATATATAAAGAAACTTGAAACAAGAAAACAGAGGAACAGAGAATTGTTTTAACACTACTATTATGATTTTGAAACTTATGATATAACAATGCTTGATACATGACTTTATATAGGCTTTTAATTCTTAACCATTAAGCTAACAATCTACTACCTATTAAGCTAACAATGAGGCAAACGGTGGAGAGGTAAGGGCGGTGCCTCTTTCTTTTTCTTGAGGTCCAATAAAAAACTTTCTTAGTGGCCAAGCATATGTTTCAAGTAGCTTCTCAATGTATCTGCTAGTCTCTTGATTTTTCTCAATGTTTCTACTAGACTTTTGTCTTGATTTAATTAGCTAACATTGCCTCCCTTAAATCAAGCCTTCATACTTATCATTCCAAGCATCTTCTTCAATTTGTAAAATAACTCAATCTTCAATGGCTTTGTAAAAATATCTGCAACTTATTTTTCGGTGGGACAATATTCGATCACCGCTTCTTTTTCATCAACTAGTTCTCGTATCTTATGAAACCGAATATCAATATGCTTGGACCTTCCATGAAAAACTGGATTTTTACTCAATGCTATCGCCGACTTGTTGTCACAAAATATCGCTGTAGGACTATCCTGCTTATGGTGCATCACTTCTAAAATTCTTCTCAGCCATACTGTTTGAGTAGCACAACTGGTTGCTGCTATATATTCTGCTTCTGCTGTAGAAAGTGCGACAACTGGTTGTTTCTTTGAAGACCATGAAATTGCTCCAGTACCCAAATGAAATGCATACCCTGACGTGCTTTTTCTTGTTTCTAAATCTCCAGCCCAATCACTATCGGTATATCCAACAAGCTTCACATCACTATTACCACCATAAAATATTCCTTCGGTCAGAGTACCTTTGATGTAACGAAGAATCCGCTTAGCTCCTTGTAAGTGACTAACACGCGGCTCCTCCATGTATCTGCTGAGCAAACCAACTCCATATACTATATCTGGCCTTGTTGCTGTCAAATATCTCAAACTTCCAATCAATCTTTTATAATGAGTTGAATCTACTCTTTTTCCATCACTCTCTCTTGTCAGCTTCAACTTTTCTTCAGCTGGCGTGGAAATTGGCTTTGAATGCTCCATCTTGAATTTCTTCAAAATATCAGTTGCATACTTTTTCTAAGAAATAAATATCCCATTATTTTGTTGAACGACCTCAATGCCAAGGAAATAGGACATTAGGCCCAAGTCTGTTATTTCAAATCGTCTAATCATAGCCTCCCTGAATTCTGCAATCATCTTTGAATTATTTCCGGTGAAGATTAAATCATCAACATAAAGGCACACAATAAGAACATCTCCAGGATCAATGAATTTGATATAGAGTGTGTGCTCAAACGGACATCTCTAAAAACCATTCTGCATAAAATAAGAATCAATCTTCTTGTACCACGCTCTCGGTGCCTGCTTTAAGCCATACAATGCTTTCTTCAATCTATAGACTTTATCTTCTTTTTCTCGAACTACATAACCTGCAGGCTGCTCAACATACACTTCTTCTTCCAAAGTACCATTAAGAAATGCAGACTTAATATCCATTTGATGTATTTTCCAATTATTTTGAGCTGAGAGTGAAATAAGCATGCGAATTGTATCTAACCTTGCAACTGGAGCAAATACCTCAAAATAATCAATACCTGGTTTTTGTTTGTAGCCTTTAGCCACCAACCTCGCTTTGAAGCGATCAATCTCACCACTGGGTTTGTACTTCGTCTTGTACACCCACTTCACTCCTATAGGCCTTTTGTCTGCGCAGGTAATTCAGTCAGCTCCCATGTTTTGTTTTTCTCAATTGCATTGATTTCTTCATCCATTGCTTTTATCCAATTTTCATCACCCGAGGCTTCTTCAAAATTCAATGGCTCACAATCTGCAAATA
This sequence comes from Trifolium pratense, assembly GCF_020283565.1. NCBI lineage: Eukaryota > Viridiplantae > Streptophyta > Magnoliopsida > Fabales > Fabaceae > Trifolium > Trifolium pratense. The sequence goes on along the minus strand of NC_060064.1, from coordinate 41,089,180 downwards.
AAGCAAAGTTGATAATTTCTTCATCCGATGGATCGTTATCGTTCTCCAAAACACAATCTTGCAGTCTGGCTGGTAATCTCCGCTGCCTTTGTAGTCTATTAGATGTTTCTGGATCATCGGGTGTTGGATCTACATGTTCAGTCTCTTGCTCGTTCTCCTCTTCGTAATCATTTGATGTTACTACCGGCTCTTTTTGTGACTTTGAGGACCAATTCCACATTCCTCCTTCATCAAAAGTCACATCTCGACTGATAATCACCTTCTTTGTCTCTAGGTTGTAAAGTTTGTAGGCTTTTGAGTTTGGACTATATCGAAAAAAGATACATCTTTCACCTTTATCATCTAACTTCTTTCTGAGTTGATCAGGTACGTGAGCATATGCTATACATCCAAAAACTCTGAGATGCCGGATCGAAGGTCTTCTTCCACATGCTTCTTCGGGAGTCTTTTCTCGAACACTTTTTGTTGGACACCTATTCAGAATATATATTGCGGTAGCAACTGCTTCTGCCCAAAATTCTTTCGGTATTTGTTTTTCTTTGAGCATGCATCTCACCATATCCATGATTGTCCTGTTCTTCCGTTCAGCAACTCCATTCTGTTGGGTTGTGTATCTTGTTGTTAATTGATGCTCAATTCCATGTTGCTCAAAGAAATTTGTACCAGCGAGGTATTCTTGGCCTCTGTCTGTTCTCAAAGCTTTGATTCTGCAACCACTTTGTTTTTCTACAAATGCCTTAAATGTCTTGAAGGCATCACAAGCTTCTGATTTATGCTTCAAAAAGTATACCCAACCTTTTCTACTGAAGTCGTCAATAAATGTAATAAAATACCTGCAGGCTGCAGCCACCAGGTGTTGGTATCTCAACTGAACACAAGTCTGAATGAACTATCTCCAATATTTTTCTCGCTCTCCAAGACTTTCTGGTTGGAAATGAATCTCTATGCTTCTTTCCAATTTGACAAGTTTCACATACTCCACTTGGAATATTTACAACAGGCATCCCAGAAACATATTCTTTTCGTGACAAGTAATTCAAGCCAGAAAAATGGAAGTGACCAAATCTCATGTGCCACAACCAATCATCATTTGGAATAATAGAACTAAAGCAAGGAAATCTATCATGTTGAATTCTTAAAGGGAATAGGCGATTAGGTGTCATTTTTACCTTCGTGATGAATCTTCCATTTCTGTTGATCAACGTGCAGAAACCATTGTGAATTTGCATATTGTACCCTTTCTCTGACAACTGTCCCATACTTAACAGATTGTGATGAAGACCAGGAGCATAGAAAACATCACCAATAAAGTTTTGAGATCCATCTTTCAATCGAATAGCAATTTGGCCTTTCCCCAAAATTGGAATATTTGAATTATTTCCAAACTTCACGGTAGATTTTACCGATTCGTTTAGAGAAGAAAATAGCTCTTTTTTCCCACACATGTGATTACACTACAAGAAAATAAACACTTTGCGACAGTTAAAATTACAGTTTGCAACGGTTTCAAGTGTCGCAATTGCACATCTGCGACGGTTGTCTAACCGTTGCTGATTTGTGTGTCGCAAGAGAACATTGCAACGGTTTTGAAAACCGTCGTTACAACTGTCGCAATTGTTCTTGCAACGGTTCCTAACTGTCCCTATATTTTTTCCCACATATTTAATAGCAGAGGTTGCGACGGTTACAAAACCGTCGCAAGCATATTTTTTTTAAAATATGATTTTAATTTTTTTAATTCCTTTTGGTGGCTTATTAAATAACAATTATAATAACCATACAAGATTAGGAGAATTAAAATGCACAAGTATATAAATAATTTAATTTCATTCATATAATTAATTTAATAGTGACAACATTCATACATAAAAAATTTAATTAAATAACTTGAAACTCTAAAAGGAAAAAAAGCAATCCCTAGTATGTTATGTTGCTTCATGATCCTTAATCATTTCTCGATTCTTCTTATTCAATTACCTGAAAAAACATAACTATATATTAGGATACTTAAAAAAACGAACAGAATTGAACAAATTGACTTAGTCCATGGCATAATTCCACAAGATAAATGGTTCATAGCTTCAAATATACATAATGGTGTCTCTTTTCTAAACATATCAAATAAATGAACTGAGGACAAGAATACCATAGTAATATGATATCTTATCCAAACAAAAACTCTCTAACTCACAAAAATAGAACTCGGTAAATTACAATGTTATAAATATCTTGATTTCAAACCAAATCATGGTCAACCCCAGGGATTTTCAAAGAGCAAATATGTTTTGTAGACATAGTGTCTCATAACAAAAAAAAAAAGTCAGCAATACCAATCCTAAAAACAAGACAGCAGTACAATAGGAGTGCACTCATACATTATCTTCATTTAGCATATAAAACAACCAAAGCCATACCAAAATCCTACAATGCGTTCAGTACCTACACCATGATAGTAAGTCCCTTAATGCATTTATTACTTGATTAAAGTTTATCTACTAATCCCCAAACTAAAAGCAACATAAAACAAAGAAAAGAGACAAAAGGAGGAAAGGACTTACGAAAACGGTAGCAGAGTTACAAAATCAGCAGCAGGGTTAAAATTTGGCAGCAGACTTAAGAAATTGGCTGCGCAAAATGAGAAATGCTTCTATCTTTAGTTGAATTCAATCACTATATGTGTGAGTAAAGTAATGAATTGCATGAATGACCAAACCCCTCAAACAAGAGACAAAAAAAAAACTATTAAGAAACTTGGGGAAACTCAGTATTTCAGACTAACAAAAGGGAGACACACTAAATCAGATTCTGCTCTAAGAAAGGGAAACTCAACATTTTAGTCAAGTTTCTCATATTTAAGTTTTAGTTACTAGTAACATTTACTATTCGGGAACAAAATTTAAGTTAACAAAGAAAGCATCCACCACTGAATGTATCAACTCTAGAATAAAAATGAACACCACATTTTCTACAAAAGTTGGAAATCCTTTTATATGCTACTAGTTCCATCCATACAATTTTGCTTCAATGTGCACCATGACTTCCAATATTGTAACAAATCTCTAAAGCCGACTCTACAAGTAGCTCAAAAACCAGAAGAGGAAAATGAAAAAATGTAAGCAACAAGAAACATATATTAACAAATCAACCTCTGTATATTACCTTTTATTTGGTGTTTCAAAGTTCTTATGTGAATTTTTGGCATTTTCATGATTAATCTTATTAGGTGCTATTAGAATCAAAATTCATCATTGTTGTATGAAATTACGATACAAAGTCAATAGAATAAAATCCAATTAACTATGTTAAAATCCAATAGCTTCTTGTATAAGTTGACATTAGTTTTTTATCTCAATTTTCTCAAAAGCTCTCTCATTTAACTTCTTCATGAACACCAATAAAGACTTTTCAACAAGTGGTGAACTGCAAACTTAATTCAAGTGAAAAGCTCCACAAGATAGAAGCTAAACCAAAATTAACACTAAAAAGCTGGCAATGTTGAAAAAAGTATAAAACCACTATGCAAACATAGAGCAACATATATATAAAGGAAAAAAAAACCCAGAAGACAAGAAAAAGAATCTTCACCTGTGAAAAGTTTGAAAGCAGTTGGTTTACTTCTCGTCTATGTAACACAAAACACATCTTACTTCTTATTCATGTACTACCCCGGATCAACAATTGTCGGCCTCGCACACTGGTGTCTAATAAACAAACACACATCAACTGATCAATCTCCATTCCTGAAACAAAACAAGAATCAATAACAAATGATAGAAAAACTTACTCTTTCCATCCAATGTCACTAGTATGATCGATGAAATTAAGATCACAAGGCAAGTAGCTAAATGCATGAAGCAGATCTACTCATCCAAACCTCACAAAACAAAACAAACAATCAATTCTCAAAAAAAAAAAAACATCATAAAAATCATACAAAATCTTAAATTTCAATTCTCAACCTAACATGCCATTCTACTAATCTTCACAACCAACAAAAACAGATCCAAAGCAAAGCTATGATACAATCAGCTGATAGTTGTTTTTTCAAAGGATAACTTGCTCAAAGAGAGAACAAGGAACCTGATATGAAAACAATGAACTATGTTCAACGAGAGAAAGAAATAGAAGCTTTGTCACTAGCCAGAAATTGAGAAGCTTCGTCGAAAATTTAGGGATTAGGTATTGAAATGAAGGAAACAACAATTTAAGGATTTAGGTCGATGACTAGGGATTTAGTGCTTGTGATAGAAAACGGCGATGAAGCAAATTCAATCACCATAGAATTTCAATCAACAAAACATAAGTAGAAAATGGAAATACCATTACAGTCTCTAAAAATAGCATTAAATACCTTTTTGCACAACACCTATAGAAAGTAATCAAAAGTTTACAATCAAGCATAGTTAGGAACTTGCACTCATGCTCAGTAACTATTAGCAATGCCCCAACCCCCAAAATCTAGTACTCAAGCAAGAATGAAGCCATATATTAAACAAGACATTTATTTTACTCAAAACAAGTGAACACAATTGCACCAACTATGCCTGATTTTCAATAAATACACATGATGTACTCACCCATCAGTTGGAATACTGGTTGTGGTCAACCTTACAAAGGCTCCATATATCATAGAGAAAGAAATACTAACAGCAGAAGCAGAAGCAAAGAAAACAACCTATACAACATGATAATTGATAAATCATCAAACTAAAACAGATAACAAATAAACTGGTCCAATTGGAAAATATTTGGTATTGTGATTCACAAGAGTTCCATCTAAATGCAATAAATCAATAAAACCCAAAAACTCCAATAAGCTAAATACCTATCAATGAATCAATTAGTGAACAATTCATACCGGTTACCATCTCAAAAACACCAAAAACCACCAAAAGATCCCTATTTTCTTCAATTTTCAATTGACTCTGAATAAAAAAATAAAATTGAAGAGAAAACGAACCAGTTTGCGATTTTGCTATTTAAGGAATGAAGAAAACGATTTAGGGATTAGGGTTGATGAAGAAAATGAGTAGATTAGGCGTGATAGGAAACTGTGATGAAGAAATCAGTTACGGTAATGATCGGAGAAGGAAACAGAGGTGAAGAAGCGGTGGTGATGGAAACGGCGGTGAAGAATCGGTGGTGAAGGAAACGGCGGTGAAGACAACGAAGGAGAGTGTTTTGTGTTTTTTTTGTAACAATAAGAAGTGTTTTTGTGTGAGTGTGAGGATTCTATTTTCAATTGTTTTTTTTTTGGAAAAAGAGGGATTCAATTTTAACAAGGCGCCAAGATGAAATTTTCGGTCATGGGAACAAAAACACTGCGACGGTTGTAGAAACCGTCACATAAACCGTTGCAAATGTCTTTACAAAATCACATTGCGACAGTTTTTTTCAAGTTGTCGCAATGGAAGTGTCGCAAAATGCTTATTTTCTTGTAGTGTTACTACATCCAGTATCCAAATACCAAATGTTTTCTTCTTCTGAAAGCGTATTACTTGCTAAAAATAAACTGTGTGAATTTTCATAATTCTCACCAGTGTGTTGATACGTACTTTCTGCCATGTTTGCCTATTGTCGATATCTGCAATCAGCTACTTTATGCCCAGATTTTCCACAATGAAAACAATTATAATTTGTCCTCTCTTGATGATAGTTTGCTCTTCCTCTTCCACGGAGCTCGAACCGAAATTATTTCCGCCTCTTCCTTGATATGATGGATTGAAATTGTTGAAATTGTTGTCTCTCCATTGGTTGAAATTGCCACGTCCTCTTCCTCGAAAGGTTCCTCGACCTCGGCCTCTAAAATTTCCTCGGCCTCCATTATTGAAATTATCACGACCTCTGCCTTCTCCCATTTGACTTGACTCGCCAGCGTTGTTGAAATTCACTTGACTCTTTAAGGCTTCTTCTTTTACTTTTTCTGTTTTCTCCAATATTCTATTGACGTGACTTTCAATACTTCCCTGCAACTCTGCTATAGACAAGGTGTCTGTATCGTGGGACTCAATTATCGTTGTCACCACATGATCAAACTTCATCGGCATGGTGCGTAGAATTTTCTCCACCACTTTGCTATCTGGGATATCTTCTCCGTATACCCTCATCTTGTTGACAAGATTTTTAACTTGAGAAAATATTGTTCCACTGTTTCTGAATTAGACATCTCGTACCTTTCATATTCTCGACGCAGAGATTGCAATTTTGATTTTTGAGCTTTCTCAACTCCTTTACGTGACAGCTTCAATATGTCCCACGCTTCTTTAGCAGTTTTGGCATTTGCTATCTTGCCAGACATTGAATACTCTATTCCATGGTGTATTTGTGAAAGTGCCAATTGGTCCCTTCTACGAGCAGTATCATCAGCTCCTTCTTGCAAACCAGTTTCAACAAAGCTCCAAATATTGTGAGCTTTAAGATGTGTTGTCATCAACATCTCCCAATAATCAAAATCTAACTCAGTGTTTAATTTAGAACCGGACCAAACGAAATTGTAATTAGTACCCATATCTCTCAGAATATACTCACAATAATATTTGACACAATGAGAACTCTTTTGTTCCTCACACACTCAAACTATTTTTGACACTAACACCCGCAGGACCTAACCTGCTCTGATACCAATTTGATATCAGTGGGACATATATAAAGAAACTTGAAACAAGAAAACAGAGGAAGAGAGAATTGTTTTAACACTACTATTATGATTTTGAAACTTATGATATAACAATGCTTGATACATGCCTTTATATAGGCTTTTAATTCTTAACCATTAAGCTAACAATCTACTACCTATTAAGCTAACAATGAGGCAAACGGTGGAGAGGTAAGGGCGGTGCCTCTTTCTTTTTCTTGAGGTCCAATAAAAAACTTTCTTAGTGGCCAAGCATATGTTTCAAGTAGCTTCTCAATGTATCTGCTAGTCTCTTGATTTTTCTCAATGTTTCTACTAGACTTTTGTCTTGATTTAATTAGCTAACACATCTTTGCCCAAGCTAAGGATTTCCTTACATTTTTTGTTTCCCTTAGACATTGTCTTCCTTGCCATAACTTTGTTGATGTCCTCTCCAGCAAGATCAATAAGACAACATCTGCTAGTTTTTAAACACTTGAATGCATTTGTTGAGGTTCCCTGCAACATGAACCAAACAAAGTTATTTTTTTCCATGAACACAATATTGATATGCACTCATTGGTTTAATTTCCGATCATTGTTTAATTGATTGGTTCCCCACACAAAATATATGAAATTATACTCCCGCACTACCCGGTACAAAATGAAAAGCAATAGGCAGAGAACAAACTCTAAAATTCACTATAAACTCAATCAACTATTGCTAAAAACAAATTTATATCATTCATCAACTCAAAGGTATAGAAAAAAATTAGTAATAAGGTTGAAACAGATTGGCTTAAAAATTTGCAATCAACATAGAAACATAAGCATGAATCAAAATCATACATATGTAAGCATACAAATTAATAAGTTGATAAAATGATGAATCCCTATAAAACTTGCATAATGGTCATAATGGGTAAATGAAGAGAAGAATCTGCTACTATTTCAAAATAGAAATAATTTAGGAAGCAGGGAGAGCGAGAGAAAAACAATGAGATTAACTTAAGAAGTAGGGAGATAGAATTAAAAAGTGAACCCTAGAAAGAATTCACCAAATGCGTCTGAAAACCAAAAAAAAAAAGCAATGGAAAATGTGAACAAAAATCAGAAAGAAAAAAAACAACCAAAATATTGATGTAACTGCACATACCATGATAGGTTGTAGAGTCCCCCAACCGTTGAGTACCGCAAAATCCCAATCACCATTAAAACCTTCATTGGCTCTCTCCATCAAATTTAAAGATGATGAAAAATATTGAAGGAATGTACAAAGAAATATGAGAAAGGAGAAAGAAGTTAACAGAGGAAAATGGAACCAAAAGAACTTTTGTACAGTACCGCGTCTACCGCCATCACCGTTCACGTCGCGCCTTGAAGGTGATAGAAAAATAATATACCAGAACAAATGGAAGCATATTTTGAAGGTGATAATTAATTGCTTTTGATTTCCTATGCAAAAGCATGGAATGGAGCAAAATTTCAGCCAACATTTATGATAGGCTTGCTATTGCTCTTGGTAGAAGCGTGTTTTTATTAGAATTGCGCAGACTGCATTTAAAATGCATGATACTACTCCGGCCTTATTTATAAGCAAATTTTTTCTATTTCACACTTATTAAGAAAGTTGTTATATTTAGTAAACTATATACTACTCCGTGACAATATATAAGTAAAAAATAACTTTTTAGGTTCATTGCATATTTAATGTATCTGTCCTATAATATTGACCAAATATATTAAATATGCAATACATTAAATATGCAATGAACATAAAAATGTGACTTTTGCTTATATATTATCACGGAGGGTGTACTTTACAACATATTAAATTTACATAGGAAATATGAAATCATCTTAAAAAGTTAACAATTAATGAGTGATATTTTAGGAACAATAGCATTAAATAGAGTTGAATTTGGTAAGTTTTGCTTCTATTTAAGGCAAAAAAATTTGTTGACTTTTGCTTATAAATAATGCCGGAGGGAGTATTTTTTATTTTTTTTTTACTTTCACCACCAGTTATGTTGAATCTAGTTTGGGGGTCAGTTCTGGCATCAAGTGGTTCCAACTAATTTGTTGCGGGGGAACGAACTGCGGTCCTCCCTGCCAAGTTCAACGCCAATCACCACTGAACCAACTAACGATTGATGGAGTATTTTTTTTTCTTATACAACTGCATTTAACTGATTTAAGGAGTGTTGTTGACTAAGCATTTAAGGAGTGTTTAAAAGGCAGATTCTTTTTCTTATTTTTTATTTTAATAGGTTGCTTAGAGGGAAATTAATTAGAGGATTAGGGTTAAGTAGTTGTTTAACCCTAATCAGTGGAGGGAAATTAATTAGAGGATTAGGGTTAAGCAGTTGTTTAACCCTAATCAGTATTATTTCTTTTATATAGATAAAGATTCTTTTTATTATTTTTTATTTTAATAGGCTGTTTGGAGGGAAATTAATTAGAGGATTAGGGTTAAGTAGTTGTTTAACCCTAATCAGTGTTACTTCTTTTATATAGATAAAGATAAAGATAAAGATAAAAATAAAAATAAAGATAGCTCAATGAACAAATTGAAGCCCAAAATTGTTTTCCCCTAGATCCTTCCATCGTTATCTATTCTTTTTTCCCAAATCCTCAAAACCCTAATTTCATCAAAGTTTCTTCTCTTTCGTGAAACCTTTTATAGAAAAATAAATATGATTCGAGATACCCCAGTCTTCGTTAATCCCTTATAACCTATAAATCTTTCATCTTTTCTCCACATCGTATATATTTTCGTCAGAGCTCAGTTCGCCGACACCCACACGAGCTCCGTCCGCTGATACCCTAAACTTTAGCTTACTCCGCCGTAGCAACTGACCATTTAACCACCATCGCCGTAATTGAAAACTAAACACTTTGTCGTGTTGACCCAGTCGAAAGCAGGTTTTGATTGGAAACCCTAAGCTTTTTTGATGCTTTGATTTGTCGCTTTTACAATTAATTTAACTTTTTTGTTGTTCAATGTTGCAAATCAACTAGGACTATAAGCTATAATCTTTCTACCTCATTAATTTTTCAATTTTTTGTGTTCATACCATGTGTATATATCTTTGTAAATTTCTGGTGTGCTTTTCATTGAGTTTTTCCTTGTGGACCAAAGTATTAGATTTTGGATTTTAATTATCACTCATTCAAGAATTTGGCCGGTATTATAAATAAAGCATTAAAATAAGACAATAATAAATAATAAACTGAATAGAAATTAATACAAACTGGTTAAACCAAATTACATAGTCTCAAATTCATAGAGGAGTTCATCTACTTGACACAATCTAAAGATGTTTTAGCTACTAAAAGGTATATTAAATTAGAAATAAAACATGCATAAAAATAACCTTAATGCCTTGCAGAGGAAGTTCGTCTCAATTTGCTCCTCCTCATTTGCTCCTTAGAATCTTGTACTTATCTCAATTTCTAAATGAATAATTGTGATGGAGGATAGTTATATTTATAGTTTTTTTTAGTGGACTTGGGCTTTTCCATCGTGAGCCATTGTGAGCATCTTGGCACAATGGACACTGATTCTGCTTGAAAATTACGCATATTTGCTCCAAATAAACCGTCTCTCATCGTGGCCACGATGGTTTCAATATTTTTGTTCAATTTTTGCTCTTTTTTATGCATATTCTTCTATTATTGTTTATTGGTCAAGTGACTTTATAACATATTTTGCTTGAATTTAGTCTTCAAGCTAACTAAAAACTATTACAAATTATTCTAAATAATAACTAGAAATATTATATAAATTCCTATGTTGAGTCCGCCAAAATGGAACTTCAGCATGGGCCGCACTTTGAAAGTGCTTTAATAAAATAGTAATAAATTTTGTTAATTTTTCTTACTATAATAATATATGGCCTTAATAGAACCAATAAAATAGCATTCTAAAGAGTTCACCATTTAAGATAGGTGATGGAATTATTCGGTATACATATGTGAATATATACTGGTATATTTGTTGCGGTGGATGATGTTAATTGATTTACAAATAGTATTTATTAATTTTTCTAGGTTAAATACTATTTGTGAATCAATCATAATATCCACCTAAACCATGCACTAGTACATATCCACGTAATATGTCTATTGAATTGTACATATATTCAAACGCCTCACATTGTGTCTTTCTCTATCCACCGTAATAAAAAAAAATTTACTACTTTCCAAAGTGGATTTACTTTACTTTTTTTTATTTATATATGTTTTCTAATTAAACCCAAAGCGGCTTTTTAAAGTGCCTTTCTTTGTCTAATTTTAAATTTTGATTGTATTCTAAAAAACTTAATTTTTAATAAAACAAACTTAATGTATTTCATTAACTATTAAATATTCAATACATACATAAAAGAATAATCTCAAATTTATGAAAGTTAGCTCAAGAATAGGCTGTCCTAGTAAGGGTATGAGCAACCGAATTCGCTTGCCTCCTAACAAACTTAACCTCAATTTTGAAAAGACGACATAAAAGTAACAATATCATGAACAATTGAAAGAAACTCATAATTGCCTCTACGCTTCATGTGAATAGCATCAACTAACACCTTTCGAGTCACTTTCAAACTGAACTTGATCTAATCCTCTATGTCTAGCTTCTTGCATAGCTAATAGTAATCACAGACTTCTCCCTAACGAGGTTTTTCCGGAGCCAATAATAAAAGCAACACCATACTTCTCCCTCTAAAGTTGAAATCACAGACTGCTGCCATTGCGTTATACCAGCCATGAACTGACCATTACTATCACGAAAACACAATCCTAACGAGGTTTTTCCGGAGCCAATAATAAAAGCAACACCAACGTTACATTTTACCCAGCCTGAATCGGTTTTACCCATCGTAAAAGACCTGTATCTGTAGTCATGCTCACGTTGTTGCGTTGTAGTTTATGAATTGAGTACCAATCATTTCAAGCATCAAAGGCAAGTCTTTCGATCTAAAAAAAAAACTAATTTAAAATCTGATTTATTTATTTATTTGGTCTTCTTTTTTTTTTTACTGTAAATTTTATTTATTTGGGTCTTGATAACCGGTATTTCTGAGTTACAATCTTTAAAAATTCAATATAAAAAATTATTTATATGTAATATTCACTATTTTAATTTTCAATGAATTAATTCTACCTATAGATTACCAGAAAAAAAAATCTATAATCAATTTTGACTCATCCTCATTCAAAATAAAACCAAACATGCACTTAATTTTATTTGTTACATTCATTGAACTCAATTCAACTTTTTGAACCAATGCCAGCATCATGATGAGATATCCATTCCCATTTTTTCATTACTGTTCTCTTCTTTACAATAGCTTAAACTCTTCCTTTCTTCTTTTTTAGATATAAAAGTTACATTACTTACTCTGTTAATAACTACTAACTACGAATTACTCCCACAATCATGAAGATATTCATTCATGGATATTTTTTGTTATCCAACCTCTTACTAATATTTTCCATCGCTGCTATTATTACTGCAGGATACAATGTGTTGAAATTTGGAGAATTTAGGTGAAAGAATAGGAGAAAATAATAAGGAACAATAAAATATTATTGATAATGATGTCAATAACTCTAATTACAATATTTACATTATTTACATTAATCAATTAGTATGATACTACCTTGGTATTTATAACCAAGTGAATAAATTTAAATCTAAACTAAATCCCTTTATTATAGGGCTAAGAATAAACAAACCAAATCGAGATATTTTCTCAACAAATAATATTATAATATTTTATATTCTAACACTCCCCCTCAAGCTAAAGCTTACTAAGCTTTAAGCTTGTTACAAAATTAACCTTGAAAATAAATTAAATCCATTGATAGCAAGCCAACGAAGAGCAGCAACCAAAGAAGCAGTAGAGGAGCGGCTGAAGAGATGAATCCATATCAAATTAAGTAAAATACCCGCGGATTGAAATATCACAAACGGGGGCCCGCGGATTAAAGAATCACAAACGGGTAACTGTGGTTAAAGGTAACGGGACCCGCGGATTAAAGAATCACAAACGGGTAACGGGATTAAAGGTAACGGGGACCCGCAGATTAAAGAATCACAAACGGGTAACAGGATTAAAGGTAACTGGGACCCGCGGATTAAAGAATCACAAACGGATAACAAAATTAAAGGTAACGGGGACCCGCGGATTAAAGAATCACAAACGGGTAACAGGATTAAAGGTAACAGGACCCAATCACAAACGGGTAACGGGATTAAAGGTAACTGGGACCCGCGGATTAAAGAATCACAAACGGGTAACAAAATAAAAAGAAATTTCAATGACGGCTAGGGTTTATATGAAAAAAAGGTTAAGTAAAGCATATATGAACAAAAAGGTAAGTAAAACGAAGAATAATCGAGAGTTAAATCTCGGGGAAAATTGCAGCGGAATTATGTTTCAAGGTGGATACCATGGCTCTGATACCATGTTGAAATTTGGAGAATTTAGGTGAAAGAATATGAGAAAATAATAAGGAACAATAAAATATTATTGATAATGATGTCAATAACTCTAATTACAATATTTACATTATTTACATTAATCAAATAGTATGATACTACCTTGGTATTTATAACCAAGTGAATAAATTTAAATCTAAACTAAATCCCTTTATTATAGGGCTAAGAATAAACAAACCAAATCGAGATATTTTCTCAACAAATAATATTATAATATTTTCTATTCTAACACAATGAAACAAATTACACTGAAACAGATTACACGTCCGACCTTTTGAAAGCACTTACCCCAACTCCCACAGGATGGTCTAACAAAACTCACTATTGCAAATGGAAAGGCATCTCTTGCAACTCTATTCAAGCTGTTACCTCCATCATGCTTCCATCAAGTTCACTCACTGGAACACTCCCTTTCAGTATCAACACTCTCACTAATCTCACCCAAATCAATCTCCACAACAATTCACTCACCGGTTCCTTGCCTTATTTCAATTACCTCATATTGCTCCAAACTGTGTCCCTTGGTCACAATAAATTCACCTCTGTCCCAGACGATTGCTTTGGAAACTTACTTGCTCTGAGAACCCTCAACCTTAGCAATAACTTGAATCTCTCCGGCTGGTCATTTCCCATGGATGATTTAATTTTCTCCGCATATTTGGACACCCTCGATCTCAAAGCTACAAATATGGTAGGTCCATTAGATTCGGATATATTCAATTGGCTTACAAATTTGCATACTTTTATTATTTCTCACAACAAATTAAAAGGAGAGCTACCCCAATCTCTCGGGCTATCTCCAATAAGGTATTTACAGCTTAATAACAACAGATTCGTGGGTACAATTTTTGTTATATCAACCATGAGTAATTTGTCTCAAGCGTGGCTTCACGATAACTTCACGGGTGGAATTCCCAACATGTCCAATTGTATTAATTTGTCTGATTTGCAGATTCAGTCAAATACATTAACTGGTTTGATCCCACCTTCATTACCCGGTCTACCTAGCTTGAGCATCATCTCTTTGGGCGACAATTTACTTCAAGGACCGATACCTAATTTTCACAAGGGTGTTAAATCAACTTTGGAACCAAATTACTTTTGTCGAACTGATGTTGGACCCTGTGATTCTCAGGTTACGATTTTGCTTGAAATTTCTGAAGCTTTTGAGGATCCTAGCCTTTTGTTAATTAAAGGGAACGATGCTTGTACCGGAGGGGAATGGACCAGTATATCGACCGACGATGACGATGTCTCGATTAGTTGTGAAAGAGGGAAGATTGTCACATTTAAGATGCGGAATTTTATTTTAAGTGGAACCATCTCTCCCGCATTTTCCAATTTAACAAGCTTAGTGAACTTGACTCTTGCTCGCAATTATTTGACGGGTTCAATACCAGACAGTCTTACAACTCTGCCTCAACTTCAGCTTCTTGATGTTTCTAATAATAATCTATCAGGAGTAATTCCAAAATTTTCACCGAAGGTTAAGTTAAATACCAGAGGCAATGCTTTGCTTCGCCAAAATATGTCCGGACAAGGTGGAGGTGAAATTGCAACTACTCCAGGTCATGTTCAAACTAGAGGTTCATCTAAAGCAAACCTTAGACCTGTTTGGATTACAGGTACGATATATTCATTATATATTTCAAATTGCCTTGTTTTGTTACCTTTGACCATGTGCAAGCCTTGCTATCTATTCATTCTCATCTCAATTATAAACCATAAAAAGTTATATTTTGTAATTTAAAATATAAGTAAATTTAATTAATTCTTTTTTTTTTGTTACAAATTTAATTAATTCTATTGTGTTGTATTTTAATTATATTGTTCATAAAATACTCTTCTTTTTTTTTTTACAAATTTTTAAGATACTCAGTTAATATAAATTTTTATTTTTTCAAAAACTGTTTTATTTACATGAAACAAATACAATTATTTTGAAAGAAAAAAAAAATCAATGTCTTTTTTAATTAACTTGAGAAAATTATAGAAAGATCAAGTGGCTAATGAACTTCAATCAAGACCAAATTGATCAGCACTAAGGAGTTTGAATCAAACTTTGTTACTTATCATCAAAGTTCCATATAATTAGAGGTTCTGTTTGGCAAAAATAGCTTATGACTGATAAGATAGCTGATAGCTTATGGCTGAGGACTGATGACTGATGGCTGATAGCTTCTAGCTGATTGAAGTGTTTGGTAAAATTAGCGGTTCAACTGACTGATAAATATAAAATGACATAAAAGGACATCTTTAATTCAATATTTTTTTTTATCAAATTAATACTATTTAAGATACTTATAATTTAATATTTTAAGTTTATTTTATTTTTTTGGTACAATATTTTAAGTTTATTAATTCAATAAATATATCTTTCAAATATTATTAATTCAATGTAATAGATAAATAATACTGTATTTAATCTTCACTAATTACTCTATTTACTTTCGTGCAAACGTGCAGGGGCATCAATAATTATTGTTGGAATTTTCATATTTATTGCGTTGATTATTTGTAAACGTAAGAGGTATCATATTTTGGCAAAAAGGTGGGTCTGCAAGACAACGAAAAAATCTATTGACCATAATGTGGAAGATTTCATACAAAGTTATAATTTGTCAGTGCCAATTCAGCAATATAGATATTCAGAAGTTAAAAGAATGACATATTCATTCCGAGACAAATTAGGTCAAGGGGGATACAGTGTTGTTTACAAAGCAAGTTTACCTGATGGTCGTCAAGTGGCAGTGAAAGTGATAAACGAGTCAAAGGGAAATGGAGAAGAATTCATAAATGAAGTAGCTAGTATTAGTAGGACGTCACATGTGAACATTGTTTCACTTTTGGGGTTTTGTTATGAGAACAAAAGGGCACTAATATATGAATTCATGTCCAAAGGATCATTGGATAAGTTTATCCTTAATAGAGGATTTTCTGATGCAACAATTTGTAGCTTGGATTGGAACACAATGTACCAAATTGCAATCGGCATTGCTCGAGGACTAGAATACTTGCATCAAGGATGTGTTTCAAGAATTTTGCATCTTGATATCAAACCCCAAAATATTCTTTTGGATGAAAACTTTTGCCCAAAAATCTCGGATTTTGGATTAGCTAAAATATGCCAAAGGAATGATAGCGTTGTGTCTATACTTGGCACAAGAGGAACTATAGGATACATAGCACCAGAAGTATTTAGCCGAACATATGGTGGAGTTTCTCACAAGTCTGATGTATACAGTTATGGTATGTTAATTCTAGAAATGATTGGAGGAAGAAAGAATTATGACACTGGTGATTCGTGTACTTCTGAAATGTACTTTCCAGACTGGATTTATAAGGATCTTGAACAAGGTAATAACCTTGAGAATTGTTTAGCAAATTCAGATGAAGAAAATGACACGGTGAGACAGATTACTATGGTGAGTCTATGGTGCATTCAAACAAATCCATATAATAGACCATCAATGAGTAAAGTATTAGAAATGCTACAAGGACCACTTCAATCAGTGTCATATCCTCCAAAGCCTTTCCTACATTCTCCTGAAGGGCCATCATTTCAAACTTCATATGTGTCTTCAAGCACTTTGTAAGACACAAATTCAGCAAATACACCGGTAAAAATGTGATCGTAATGTAATTTTTAATTGTAGGTATTTGAAAAGTCAAATTATCGATACATATCTTTTCTGTTTATATAAAAATACCATTAACTTTTATTATTTAAAACCAATAAATTGAAGGTTAATTTGATAAGTTTAATGAAATAATTTACATCGAGAATTTGCTAATTTCCACCCATCTTACTCATATGGTTTTTCTTTTTTGTATTTGCGGAATTTGATGGATATAATTTTATGGAAAAAAACTCTTCTCAAATATATATATATATATATATATATATATATATATATATATATATATATATATATATATATATATATATATATATATATTTTAATCTTATAAATTGTAAACAAAGCATAAATATTTTAAACTGAAATATAAATCATTTTTTTTTACTAATCTGAAATATAAATCTTAAATTCTAATATTGTCTTATTTTAAATATAAATCTAAACTATATTTAAATTTAAAATTTTCAAAACATATTTAGACATATTTTTTTAACACTCCTTCTTAACTGAATATTTTTTGTGCGTATCCAATATGAGCTTCATGGAAATTTATTCTTCTTCCTTTTAGGAAATCTATTCTTCTTCCTCCTTTTAGGAAATTTATTCTTCTTCCTTTGATTTTGGTTGTATTTCTTATCAATTTCTTTCTTGGATGAGACTGCATCTTGATTTGACTTGAATTTCTCCATCATTAAAGTTATTCCTTTTTTCGCAAGGTTTAGCTTCTTTGTGCCTTGTGGACGTTATGGTAGAAACATTGCATGTTTTATTAAGTGGTTTCACAAGCATAATTATTCTCCTCCTTAACTTGAAATTTCTTCAAAAAGCACCTGAATCTTCATGATCTTCTTCGAATTTATGTTTTTTTTTTCTCTCTTCAATAATATAATAATTCTTCATCAAATCTAAAACAAATCTCTTTCCTTTCATTTGAGATGTGAATACTTCTTTATTGTTTTGATCTTTAATCACAAAACTTTTATGTTCAAATATCAGTTTATAATCTTTCTCCAACAACTGAGCAACACTTAAAAGATTTTGATTAATTCCTGTAACATATAAAACATTGTAAATTTGTTTTAAACCTGCATGAGTTTTAATTGAAATTGTTCCAATGCCTTCTACTGCAATTTGTTCTCCATTCCCAATTTTGAGATTGGAAATAGAATTTTTATCGAGATCATTGAAAAGATCTCGATCGTAAGTCATATGGTTTGTGCAACCACTGTCAATAAGCCATTATTTTGACGGTTTGTTGGTTGTAAAACCTGAGATTGCAAGTAGTAATTTTTGGTCTTCTTCATATTGCTCCTGAGCAATGTTAACATATCTTTGTTGTTGTTGTTTTGGTTGTGATGTGCATACTTTGTTCATCTGACCTAATTCACCATCAGGCCTCCACCAACAATTCTTTGGTGGATGAGTATCTTTTTGCAATAAGGATATGGTTTGTGTTGGTATTTCTTTCCAAAACCTTTGGCTAGATATATACGTTCTATAGTTCTTTCTTCTGTCATAAGTCTTCTTTGTTCTTGTGTCTGCTGCAATGCATGTAACACTTCTAAAAAAGTGATTTTACTCAAACCTTTTGTGATTTATCAGCATATGTCTTGATAGAATTTCATCCTCCTTCATTCTTTGTGGAAATTGGTGGAATATATTTTTATGGAGAAAACTCTCCTCAGATATATATATTATTATATGAACAAAACTCAAGTTATTATTTTATTCAACATGGCTTATGACTCTATATATAAATTTACAAATAAAACAAATAATATATTTTAAATAACAAACTAATCCTATAAATTCTAAACAAATCATAAATATTTTAAACTGAAAATATAAATTTTAAATTCTAATATTATCTTATTTTAAATATAAATCTAAATTATATTTAAATCTAAAATCTTCAAAAGATATTTAGCCATATTTTTCTCGACACTTACTAATGTTTTTTCGTTTTGTTGGACTAATAAACACAGTGTAACAAGGGAACGATCCAATCTTTCTCTCTTTTATTTACCATAAAACATCACATTATTAATCTTCCAAAAAGAAAAGCAATCTGTTTTTTTTTTGGTACAATATTTTCAATCTGTTTTTTATCACCCAAAATTAATAATTCAATATCTAGTTATATACAGTTTCTATCTTTTTTTCATCACGATCGCTAGGCGAAAAATAGATTGTTCTGAATTCTTCTTTTAATTCTCTCGATAGTGTTTAACACCGGGAATTGTTTCACATATCTCTGGTTCTTCTTGGTTAGTTTGGCGAATACTGTAATCAATAGGTGGAGATACGGATACGAATAACAAATTGAAAAATAAATATGCAAATCCTAATAGTCGTGCTCCATATATGTACTTAATTTGGATCGAAATAAATATGCAAATCCTACCAAAATAAACATCGTACTAAGATGGGAAATCAGAACAAACACCTACTATGACTAGAAATAAAAAACAAACACCGTACTAAATTTCTAAGACTTTACTGAATACCTTTCACAATCTTATTTTATCCTTTGCTTTTATTTCTCAAATAAATTCTTAAATTATCAAAAAGAAAAAAATTCATAAAAATTAAATGTAACATTCACAATGTGAAAAGACTAAAGAGTGCATATTATTATGATCATTATTATTGACTTTAATACTACGACTAAAACTAAATTTTTTTGTGACTACTTTTCTACCCTCACATAAATTGAGGGTAGTTGCCCTATGCTGATGTGACACCAATAAAATTCATCCACATGTATTTAAGTCAAACATAATTAATTTTTTACCACAAAGTAATTTTGACTACTTTTATTTTAAATTAATTATATTTTAGGTTACTAATTTTCTTTAATTATATTTTAGGCTATGTGTAAATCTTCACTTTACCATCAAATTCCATCACAACGAGCTTCAGACCCAGTTTTACGATCAACCACCAAATTTTCAATACTTCTTTCTCCATTCTTATCATCGGCCACCAAAATTTCCGATGGAATGCTAACATGACGGTGGTGGAGGCTGCGGCCGATATTGAAAGCTTTAAGAAGAAGAAGAAAATTTTTTGACAATAAGAAGAAAGTTTTTTTTTTTACGATAAGAAGATTTTTTTTTACGAGCCGTAAAATGTTAACATGACGGTGGTGGAGGTTGCGGCGGAGATTGAAAGCTTTAAGAAGAAGAAAATTTTTTTACGATAAGAAGAAAGTTTTTTTTTTTACGATAAGAAGAATGTTTTTTTTATGATAAGAAGAAAGTTTTGTTTTTGACGAGCCGTAGAATGCTAACATGATGGTGGTGGAGGCTGCGGCGGAGATTGAAAGCCTTAAGAAGAAGAAGAAAGTTTTTTGACAATAAGAAGAAAGTTTTTTTTTTTTGACGCAGAAAGAAAGTTGTTTGAGACCGTAAAACAATATGAAGAAGAAGCAAACAAATTAGAAGCAATTAGGACCAAAATATAAATTCATAGAATATAATATCTAAAATATAATTAAATGAAATTAAAAGTAGTCAAAATTACTTTGTGGTAAAAAATTACTTATTTTTGACTTAAATACATGTGGATGAATTTCATTGGTGCCACATCAGCATAGGACACCTACCCTCAATTTATGTGAGGGTTAATTAGAAAAAACCAGTTTTTTATATTCAACTCTCCATTGTTTTGTAGTTTGAATTAAACTTGAAAGAGAGAGATATTTGAATAATCAGCTCCTATCATTAAATTTAAGCTGACCGAACTACAATTGCGATACAAATCAATCGAGTAGTATGATTTTTAGTGCTACATGCAATAATATTAAAGTTCTGTATACCCTTTCGGATCCTGGTTCGGTTATATGTAGGAACAAAGATGTAGGAATTGCAACTGTGAATTCTATAAACCAAGCATTACAAGGCGGTTTCGATTTGAAATGGACTGGAAATTATGGAGAGTGCAAGGGGTGCATTGCTTCTTGTGGAACGTGTGGCAACGACGGAGGAATTGAATTTAGATGTTTCTGCAAAGATGGACCTTACACAACTACATGCCTTTAAGAAAAGACCCCTTCCACATGTAAGAGTAAATATCAGGCTTAACTACACATTTGGTATGTTTATTTTATGTTACAATTTGGTCCGTTACCATTAAAAATATTAATTTGGTCTCTTATGTTTCTACTATTTGCATTAGTCAGTTCTTTCCGTCAGTTTTTCTAATAACACTGTTTGAACTATATACGTGTTCAAGTGTTCACGTGTTTGTCCACATATGTAAACCGTATGCCACATGTGACAAAACTAATAAATGAAATCGAGATATAGATCTAAAATGGATAGAAAGCCAGAAAGAAAATGAAACAAATATGAAACAGCTAGAAGTTGATTTTCTTGAGAAAGTTAGAGAGAAAATAAAAATGAATGAGTAAGGGAACAAGAAATTGAAGACGAAAAATTAATTTTCTCAAGAAAATGTAAGGGAAAATTTTCTTCAACGTGGATTGCTAAATATGCTTTGATACCAAAATAAGTAACATAGTGTCCATGGAAAAGATGAGAGAAAAACTTCAAACACTATATATTGATCAAAATAGGATTTATAATATGAAAAAAGTCGAGTACAAATGATTTACTCGCTAATTAGTAACTAACACCAAATAATAACTAAATAACATCATGCAACAAAGTTTGAACGCAATTTCTCTTCATTTATGCTGCAAAAATAGAGAGCAATAAGAAAATAAATGACTATTTCTGTTCGAGATAATGCATCAGCGTGATTATTATTATTATAAGTTCTGTCTAATTTGATTTTTGAATTGTAGTTTCAAATTGGCACTTGAAGTGTATTGCGATGGGTAAGAATAATAAATTAATAAACAATATTATAAAAATGGAGTGAAATATATTTTCTATGTATTCAAAGAATAATGATACAGAGATATATACAAGGTGCTGAGAGCCTAATTTGGAATAAATACTAAAATCAAGTCTATGATGCATCTAATCCCTTTGATATAGCAATTACAGTTATTACAAATAAGTGTATCCCTGTTACTTAGTGATTTGCTGTTACGCTTTCTTTAATACTCCCCCTCAAGCTGGAGTGTGAATGTCTATCACACCTAGCTTGCTAACATGAGAGTGAAAGGCTCCTTGTCCCAATGGTTTTGTAAAGACGTCTGCAATTTGGTCTCCGGTGCAAACATGACTAGTGTTAATTTCTCCTCTTTGTATCCTTTCCCGTACAGTATGGCAATCCAGCTCTATATGCTTTGTGCGTTCATGAAAAATTGGATTTCCAGCGATGTGAAGAGCTGCTTGATTGTCACAAAACAACTTGGCTGGTTCAGGATGTGCAACCCTCAAGTCATGCAAAAGATATCTCAACCAAGTGAGTTCACAAGTGACTGCCGCCATGGCTCGATATTCGGCTTCAGCAGACGATCTAGATACGGTAGATTGCTTTTTACTCTTCCACGAAACTAAGGAATTTCCCAAGAACACACAATAACCAGTCACTGACCTCCTTGTGGATTGACAACCACCCCAATCAGCATCACAATAACCTGTGAGTTTTAATGACCCAGAAGAGGGAAAAATAGGTCCATGGCCAAGAGCACCCTTCAAATAACGAAGGAGGCGAAAAACAACATCAAGATGAGGCTTTCTTGGGAGTTGCATGAACTGGCTGAGAGTATTAACTGCAAATGTGATTTCCGGTCTTGTGATTGTGAGGTAGATTAGTTTCCCAACGAGTCTTCGGTAACATGTCGGATCATGGAGGGCCTCACCATCCTCTAGATTGAGTTTTAGAGTTTGCTCCATTGGAAATCTGGTGGGTTTAGCACCAAGTAAACCAGCTTCTTCTAACAAGTCTAGAGTATATTTTCTCTGACATATGGTGATGCCTGTTTTGGCTCGAGCAACTTCAATACCTAAGAAGTATTTTAAATGGCCAAGGTCTTTGATTTTGAAACATGAATTGAGAAAATGTTTGAGGTTATGAATGGCAGCCTCATCATTTCCTGTAATGATCATGTCATCAACGTAAAGTAAAATTGCGGTGTATGATGCACCATCAACTTTGATAAATAAAGAGTAATCAGCTTTTGATTGTTGGAAGCCCATATTAGCAACATATGAAGCAAATTTTTGAAACCAACTTCGAGACGCTTGCTTAAGTCCATATAGAGATTTATGAAGTCGACACACAAGCTTCTCCCCCAGTCGACGAAAACCAGGCGGGGGCTGCATATAAACCTCTTCAAGTAAGTCACCATGAAGGAAAGCATTTTGGACATCCATTTGGTGCAAATGCCAATTTCCAACAGCAGCAACAGTCAAGAGGCAACGAACAGTGACTAATTTTGCAACGGGAGCAAAGGTCTCCTTGTAATCAATGCCTTCTCGTTGAGTAAAACCCTTTGCAACAAGTCGAGCTTTGTATCTTTCAATAGAACCATTCGACTGATATTTAATTTTGTATATCCATTTGCATCCGATGGCCCGATGACCTGTTGGTAGAGGCACCATGGTCCATGTGTGGTTGGCTTCAAGAGCATCGATTTCGGATTGCATAGCAGCAACCCATTTGGCATCTGTACAAGCTTGCTCATAGGATGTTGGTTCAACCAATTGAGAGATGTTATGAACAAATTTCTTATGGAAGGTGGACAATTGAGAATATGAAACATACCTGTGTAATGGGTGTTGTGTAGAGAACGTGGTTGAGGAGGAGATTGGCCCATGATCAAGAAGAGTGGCATGATAAGTGTGGTAGTCTTGTAATGAGGGTGGAGGCTTGGTGGGACGGTTGGATCGTCGTAGTGTTGGTGGTGGCGGCGGCAGTGGCGGCGGTGGTGTTGTAGTGGTATTGTTTGGAGATGACAATGGTCTATCAATGGTTTCCTCAAGGATGGGTTGAATATTACCATTAAGAGGGTAATCTTGTGATGGTGTATCCATTGCTTGTGGGGTAGGATGAAGTGGTGGAGGTTCTGTGTGATGGATCAAATTGGGAAGGTCAGGCTCTGTGGATGGGTTATGAATAGCGGGGTTAGGTAACACAATTTGATCATCTTGGATTTCTTGTGGTTCACGGGAAAAAGGAAACGTTGTTTCATGAAATAGAACATCCCGTGAGGTAAAAATTCGACGAGATTCAAGACAAAGTACCTTGTAACCTTTTTGTCCTTGAGGGTAGCCGATAAAAATACACCGTTTTGCCCGAGCATAAAATTTGTGTTTGGGATTGAGGTTGGTAGCATAACATAGACAACCAAATGTACGGATATGTGAATATGAGGGTGGTGTACCGTGAAGAAGTTCATATGGTGTTTTGAGGGATAACAATGGTGTTGGTAATCTGTTAATAAGATAACAAGCTGTTTGTATACTTTCTCCCCAATATTTTAAGGGCAAGTTTGCTTGGAAACGAAGTGCTCGTGCGACATTTAAAAGGTGACGGTGTTTTCTTTCGACAACTCCATTTTGTTGAGGAGTGTAGGGACAACTATGATGAAAAATTATGCCATGTTCATTGAAATATGGTTCCATATAAAGGAATTCAGCTCCATTGTCTGAACGAAAAATTTTAACCCCACAATTGAATTGAGTTTTAACCCATGAAAGAAAAGATCTTAATAAAGATTGAGTTTCAGATTTAAATGACATAAGATGAACCCATGTAAATCTAGAAAAATCATCAACAATAGTAAGAAAATATTTTGATCCAGTGTGAGAATTTATTTTATGAGGTCCCCAAATATCACAATGGACTAAATCAAAAGGTACATTTGATGAAATAGAACTACATGGAAAAGGTAAACGAGTTTGTTTGGCTAATGGACAAACTTCACAAACATGTTTGTTATCAAAATTTATTTCTGGTGTAGACTTGGACAAGGCTTGATGAGGTGTGGTAGAAGGATGGCCCAATCTTTGATGCTAAAGGCTTGAGGTATTGTTGACACGATGTGCTAGTTGAGGGTTCTGACTTGGTGAAAGGTAGTATAAGCCACTATATTGCTTGCCCAGGCCAATCGTCCTCTTCGTATCCACGTCCTGTATCACACAAAAATCAGGAAAAAAATTACTATGCATCTCAACAAATGAGTAAGTTTGCTAACAGATAGTAAATTGACTTTGAATCTTGGAACATGTAGCACTCCATCAAGTTTTAAATCTGCAGATAATGTGAGAGATCCAATAGAATTGATTTGTGCTTTACTCCCATCAGGCAAATTTACAAAATCACAGGACTTAATCAGGTTTGTAGGCTCTGAATTGCAAATGTGATCTGTGGCCCCACTATCTATTATCCAATATAGAGTGGTGGAAGAATTTTGTTTACATGCAATATTTGCAAAGGCATTACCATTCTTTTCATTGAGCATGGCCATTATCTGATTGTATTCTTCACTTGTAAAGGTTGGAGCCTCCTGTTTGATTGATTGAGTCTTGGGCATATTTGATGCAATAGAATTGTTAGCTACAACTCTTTTGTTTCTTGGCTGTACGTTTTTTCCATGGAATTTGTGACCAGGTGGAAAGCCATTTAAATAGTAGCAATTTTCCACATCGTGTCCATCTAGATCACAATACGTGCACTTGAGTAGTTTCTTTGATATTCCTCCATTGCGAGAGAAATTCTCTCGTGTGCTGCTGCCCTTCGATGCTTTCCCTGCCTGGTTCACGACCATCGCCTGAAAGTTGTTGCTGGTCCCCTCGCGTCGGGAAGCGACATCGAGTTATCGTTCATGCTGCAGAGCCATAGAAAAAGCTTGTTGAGTATTTGGTAATGGCTTCATCATTAGTATGTTGCTTCTCACAGTAGTGTAGGTTTCATTCAATCCCATAAGGAATTGCATAAGCTTTTCCCTCTCCATTCTCTCATTGAATTTCTTCATTCCTTCACATGTGCAGGCGAATGATTCCTGGTAGGAGGTCAATTCATCCCATAAAGCCTTCTTCCTGTTGTAGTAGATTGAGATTGAGTCTGTACCTTGTCGATGTTCAACAATTTCTTGTTGGATTTGGTAAATCCTTGTTTCGTTTCCCTGTGAAAGTCGATCTTTAAGATCCTTCCATGCGGCTGCTGCTGTGTCCATGTAGATTATGCTAGATGCGATCTCCGGACTTACGAAATTCAATATCCATGACAACACCATGTCGTTGCAGCGTTGCCAGGCATGTAGAGTTTTGTTTGTGGACGAGGGTTTCGGGATGGATCTGTCGATTAACCCGATCTTGTTTTTGGCACTAAGGCTAATTTGCATGGCTCGACTCCATTGTCCATAGTTATTTGGCTCAAGGAGTTTGGAGACCAATATGAGGCTTGGGCTATCTGAGTTGTGCAACTTGAGTGGATTTTCATCCTCAGTGGCATTTTCTTTGGTGTTTTCTTTGGTGTTTGTCATTGGTTACGTGTGGTTGCGGAAGGTGGGTTTGGTATCCCCAGTCACAAAGATCGGTGCTCTGGTACCATATAAAAATGGAGTGAAATATATTTTCTATGTATTCAAAGAATAATGATACAGAGATATATACAAGGTGCTGAGAGCCTAATTTGGAATAAATACTAAAATCAAGTCTATGATGCATCTAATCCCTTTGATATAGCAATTACAGTTATTACAAATAAGTGTATCCCTGTTACTTAGTGATTTGCTGTTACGCTTTCTTTAATACTCCCCCTCAAGCTGGAGTGTGAATGTCTATCACACCTAGCTTGCTAACATGAGAGTGAAAGGCTCCTTGTCCCAATGGTTTTGTAAAGACGTCTGCAATTTGGTCTCCGGTGCAAACATGACTAGTGTTAATTTCTCCTCTTTGTATCCTTTCCCGTACAGTATGGCAATCCAGCTCTATATGCTTTGTGCGTTCATGAAAAATTGGATTTCCAGCGATGTGAAGAGCTGCTTGATTGTCACAAAACAACTTGGCTGGTTCAGGATGTGCAACCCTCAAGTCATGCAAAAGATATCTCAACCAAGTGAGTTCACAAGTGACTGCCGCCATGGCTCGATATTCGGCTTCAGCAGACGATCTAGATACGGTAGATTGCTTTTTACTCTTCCACGAAACTAAGGAATTTCCCAAGAACACACAATAACCAGTCACTGACCTCCTTGTGGATTGACAACCACCCCAATCAGCATCACAATAACTTGTGAGTTTTAATGACCCAGAAGAGGGAAAAATAGGTCCATGGCCAAGAGCACCCTTCAAATAACGAAGGAGGCGAAAAACAACATCAAGATGAGGCTTTCTTGGGAGTTGCATGAACTGGCTGAGAGTATTAACTGCAAATGTGATTTCCGGTCTTGTGATTGTGAGGTAGATTAGTTTCCCAACGAGTCTTCGGTAACATGTCGGATCATGGAGGGCCTCACCATCCTCTAGATTGAGTTTTAGAGTTTGCTCCATTGGAAATCTGGTGGGTTTAGCACCAAGTAAACCAGCTTCTTCTAACAAGTCTAGAGTATATTTTCTCTGACATATGGTGATGCCTGTTTTGGCTCGAGCAACTTCAATACCTAAGAAGTATTTTAAATGGCCAAGGTCTTTGATTTTGAAACATGAATTGAGAAAATGTTTGAGGTTATGAATGGCAGCCTCATCATTTCCTGTAATGATCATGTCATCAACGTAAAGTAAAATTGCGGTGTATGATGCACCATCAACTTTGATAAATAAAGAGTAATCAGCTTTTGATTGTTGGAAGCCCATATTAGCAACATATGAAGCAAATTTTTGAAACCAACTTCGAGACGCTTGCTTAAGTCCATATAGAGATTTATTAAGTCGACACACAAGCTTCTCCCCCTGTCGACGAAAACCAGGCGGGGGCTGCATATAAACCTCTTCAAGTAAGTCACCATGAAGGAAAGCATTTTGGACATCCATTTGGTGCAAATGCCAATTTCCAACAGCAGCAACAGTCAAGAGGCAACGAACAGTGACTAATTTTGCAACGGGAGCAAAGGTCTCCTTGTAATCAATGCCTTCTCGTTGAGTAAAACCCTTTGCAACAAGTCGAGCTTTGTATCTTTCAATAGAACCATTCGACTGATATTTAATTTTGTATATCCATTTGCATCCGATGGCCCGATGACCTGTTGGTAGAGGCACCATGGTCCATGTGTGGTTGGCTTCAAGAGCATCGATTTCGGATTGCATAGCAGCAACCCATTTGGCATCTGTACAAGCTTGCTCATAGGATGTTGGTTCAACCAATTGAGAGATGTTATGAACAAATTTCTTATGGAAGGTGGACAATTGAGAATATGAAACATACCTGTGTAATGGGTGTTGTGTAGAGAACGTGGTTGAGGAGGAGATTGGCCCATGATCAAGAAGAGTGGCATGATAAGTGTGGTAGTCTTGTAATGAGGGTGGAGGCTTGGTGGGACGGTTGGATCGTCGTAGTGTTGGTGGTGGCGGCGGCAGTGGCGGCGGTGGTGTTGTAGTGGTATTGTTTGGAGATGACAATGGTCTATCAATGGTTTCCTCAAGGATGGGTTGAATATTACCATTAAGAGGGTAATCTTGTGATGGTGTATCCATTGCTTGTGGGGTAGGATGAAGTGGTGGAGGTTCTGTGTGATGGATCAAATTGGGAAGGTCAGGCTCTGTGGATGGGTTATGAATAGCGGGGTTAGGTAACACAATTTGATCATCTTGGATTTCTTGTGGTTCACGGGAAAAAGGAAACGTTGTTTCATGAAATAGAACATCCCGTGAGGTAAAAATTCGACGAGATTCAAGACAAAGTACCTTGTAACCTTTTTGTCCTTGAGGGTAGCCGATAAAAATACACCGTTTTGCCCGAGCATAAAATTTGTGTTTGGGATTGAGGTTGGTAGCATAACATAGACAACCAAATGTACGGATATGTGAATATGAGGGTGGTGTACCGTGAAGAAGTTCATATGGTGTTTTGAGGGATAACAATGGTGTTGGTAATCTGTTAATAAGATAACAAGCTGTTTGTATACTTTCTCCCCAATATTTTAAGGGCAAGTTTGCTTGGAAACGAAGTGCTCGTGCGACATTTAAAAGGTGACGGTGTTTTCTTTCGACAACTCCATTTTGTTGAGGAGTGTAGGGACAACTATGATGAAAAATTATGCCATGTTCATTGAAATATGGTTCCATATAAAGGAATTCAGCTCCATTGTCTGAACGAAAAATTTTAACCCCACAATTGAATTGAGTTTTAACCCATGAAAGAAAAGATCTTAATAAAGATTGAGTTTCAGATTTAAATGACATAAGATGAACCCATGTAAATCTAGAAAAATCATCAACAATAGTAAGAAAATATTTTGATCCAGTGTGAGAATTTATTTTATGAGGTCCCCAAATATCACAATGGACTAAATCAAAAGGTACATTTGATGAAATAGAACTACATGGAAAAGGTAAACGAGTTTGTTTGGCTAATGGACAAACTTCACAAACATGTTTGTTATCAAAATTTATTTCTGGTGTAGACTTGGACAAGGCTTGATGAGGTGTGGTAGAAGGATGGCCCAATCTTTGATGCTAAAGGCTTGAGGTATTGTTGACACGATGTGCTAGTTGAGGGTTCTGACTTGGTGAAAGGTAGTATAAGCCACTATATTGCTTGCCCAGGCCAATCGTCCTCTTCGTATCCACGTCCTGTATCACACAAAAATCAGGAAAAAAATTACTATGCATCTCAACAAATGAGTAAGTTTGCTAACAGATAGTAAATTGACTTTGAATCTTGGAACATGTAGCACTCCATCAAGTTTTAAATCTGCAGATAATGTGAGAGATCCAATAGAATTGATTTGTGCTTTACTCCCATCAGGCAAATTTACAAAATCACAGGACTTAATCAGGTTTGTAGGCTCTGAATTGCAAATGTGATCTGTGGCCCCACTATCTATTATCCAATATAGAGTGGTGGAAGAATTTTGTTTACATGCAATATTTGCAAAGGCATTACCATTCTTTTCATTGAGCATGGCCATTATCTGATTGTATTCTTCACTTGTAAAGGTTGGAGCCTCCTGTTTGATTGATTGAGTCTTGGGCATATTTGATGCAATAGAATTGTTAGCTACAACTCTTTTGTTTCTTGGCTGTACGTTTTTTCCATGGAATTTGTGACCAGGTGGAAAGCCATTTAAATAGTAGCAATTTTCCACATCGTGTCCATCTAGATCACAATACGTGCACTTGAGTAGTTTCTTTGATATTCCTCCATTGCGAGAGAAATTCTCTCGTGTGCTGCTGCCCTTCGATGCTTTCCCTGCCTGGTTCACGACCATCGCCTGAAAGTTGTTGCTGGTCCCCTCGCGTCGGGAAGCGACATCGAGTTATCGTTCATGCTGCAGAGCCATAGAAAAAGCTTGTTGAGTATTTGGTAATGGCTTCATCATTAGTATGTTGCTTCTCACAGTAGTGTAGGTTTCATTCAATCCCATAAGGAATTGCATAAGCTTTTCCCTCTCCATTCTCTCATTGAATTTCTTCATTCCTTCACATGTGCAGGCGAATGATTCCTGGTAGGAGGTCAATTCATCCCATAAAGCCTTCTTCCTGTTGTAGTAGATTGAGATTGAGTCTGTACCTTGTCGATGTTCAACAATTTCTTGTTGGATTTGGTAAATCCTTGTTTCGTTTCCCTGTGAAAGTCGATCTTTAAGATCCTTCCATGCGGCTGCTGCTGTGTCCATGTAGATTATGCTAGATGCGATCTCCGGACTTACGAAATTCAATATCCATGACAACACCATGTCGTTGCAGCGTTGCCAGGCATGTAGAGTTTTGTTTGTGGACGAGGGTTTCGGGATGGATCTGTCGATTAACCCGATCTTGTTTTTGGCACTAAGGCTAATTTGCATGGCTCGACTCCATTGTCCATAGTTATTTGGCTCAAGGAGTTTGGAGACCAATATGAGGCTTGGGCTATCTGAGTTGTGCAACTTGAGTGGATTTTCATCCTCAGTGGCATTTTCTTTGGTGTTTTCTTTGGTGTTTGTCATTGGTTACGTGTGGTTGCGGAAGGTGGGTTTGGTATCCCCAGTCACAAAGATCGGTGCTCTGGTACCATATAAAAATGGAGTGAAATATATTTTCTATGTATTCAAAGAATAATGATACAGAGATATATACAAGGTGCTGAGAGCCTAATTTGGAATAAATACTAAAATCAAGTCTATGATGCATCTAATCCCTTTGATATAGCAATTACAGTTATTACAAATAAGTGTATCCCTGTTACTTAGTGATTTGCTGTTACGCTTTCTTTAATAAATATCACTTTCTTTTTTTTTGGTAAGAAAGCTAAAGAGTACAAGGGAAAAGAAAAAAAAAAGACAAAAAAGAAAGACTAATAATCTCTTTGCAATAAAATTCCTAAAGCATCGTTCTTGAGCAGATCTTGAACACCTTCTGGAGGACAGTCATGGTTAGTGAAATCAACATCCGAGGAGGCTCCTAATTTTGCGAAGAAGTTTGCGCATTGATTACCTTCTCTAAGAGTGTGACAGAGGGAAACATTACTTTGGGAAATCAAATCCTTTATGTCCTGGATTAAAACTGCATGCATATGAAACTTAACTTGGGGACCTTTTATGAGGTTAATACAGTGTAAAGAATCTGAATAGCAGACAATTTCGTCAATGCCCATGTTGTTTATGGCCAACAAGAGGCCCTTGTAGATAGCATAAAGTTCAGCATACAAGATATCAGAAGTCCCTTGAATGTAACCAGAAAACCCTGCCAAATAATGACCAAAAGTGTTTCTAATGATTCCACCAAAACCTGATCGAGCTGGGGAACCGAGACAACTTCCGTCAACATTAAGAATGGTACAAGAAAAATTGTTGTTGTTCCACTTGATAAATCTATCAACTGAACCACCATTAGAAGTGATAGTGAAGCAATTCTTGAAAGTTTCAACCATAGACCTGATGTTAAAGGAGAGTCGGCTTAAGGACCAAGTTTCGTTATTGAGGCTCATCAAATTGCGGTGTCTCCAAGACCACCCGACACCTGCTGAGAAAATGAGAGAATGAGTCCCGATGGTGCCCATCTTGATCCAATCATAAACGTCCATGTTAGAGAAGAAATCTGGGTTGGTAAACCCAGTAACAATATCACTTTCTAACCAGTGTTTCTCATTCCACATTAAAAAAATTATAAATAAAAACTAATGAAAATTGTATATCTGTTCAGGTGCTTTAGGCGCTGGATTTGGAGCAACCGTGTACATTATTATTCTTGATAAATCCATAAAGTTTATTTATAGGATTAGGCTTATTTAAGAGATTTGATCAGAGTTAAACTTAAATGTATTCACTTACTTATAATTATAAATAATAAAAGTTAGGCTTGTTTAAGGAATTTGATCAGAGTTAAATGTATTTATTTACTTGCTTATAAATAAAAAAAGGTAGTTTCTCAAGCAATTAAAACTGTCTATATTATTATGATCAGCTGTAGCCTTAAAAGGGGTATAAGAACACAACAAATGTGTATTTTTAAACAACAACAATCATGCCTAGTCCCACCAAATGTTTTTACAGAAAAGAAAACTTATTGACAACAATTAGGAGGTTTTCCTGCGAAGTTGTAATTTATAGCAAAATTACACCGGTCCTTTTTCTTATTTTTTTTAACACTTTGTTCCTTTATTTATTTTTTAACACTTTGATCTTTTATTTTTTTTTAATACTATGGTCCTTTATTATTTTTTATTTGTAACATTTAGGTCCTTTATTTTTTATAAATAAATAAGATAAGAACCAAAGTGTTACAAAAAAAGGTCTAAAGTGTTACAAATAAAAAAGATAAAGGACGAAAGTTTTACAAATAAAAGACAAATGACCAAAATTTTACAAAAAAATAAATATAAAGGACCAAAGTGTTACAAAAAAAATAAGATAAAGGACCTGCAGTTTAATTTTGCCTAATTTATATATATATATCATGATTTTTAAATTGCGTTCCACATCCGCAACTACGATCACAGTATTGTTGATGCAGTCATCTATTGAGTAGAGATTGA
This sequence comes from Trifolium pratense, assembly GCF_020283565.1. Lineage (NCBI taxonomy): Eukaryota > Viridiplantae > Streptophyta > Magnoliopsida > Fabales > Fabaceae > Trifolium > Trifolium pratense. The sequence goes on along the minus strand of NC_060064.1, from coordinate 41,056,389 downwards.
AACGTTGTTGATGATCACACCCTTCAGGAATGGAATGCCTGTGCAGATGTTTTGGCCAAGATGGGAGCGTCCGCGAACTCGTCTTTGGTGGTTTTAGATGAACCTCCCTCTCAGTTGTCGAGCGCGCTTTGCGCCGATGCCTGGGGAGTAGTTTTGTCAGGGAATAATCCCTTTTTTGTTTTGCTTTTTGTTTCCTTTTCTCTTTTGTAACAAAAAAATAAGTTACCACATGGCAATTGCGGTGTGATTTTTAATAAATAAAAATTTCTTCTTCACACCAGTAGTGTGCATGAACCGAAATATTCTAAAACTTCCCTTATAATTTTGTGACATTAATATTCATCCAAACATGATTATTTAAAGGCTTAATTAATAAAATGGTCCCTTAAAGACATTTTTGGTTTCATATTGGTCCCTTAAAGAAAAAAAGGTCTGAATAGGTCCCTTAAAGACATATCCGTTAATCAGTTTGGTCCTATTTAGACCTCTTTTTAGGGACCAAACTGATTAACGGAGATGTCTTTAAGGGACCTATTCGGACTTTTTTTTCTTTAAGGAATCTATTTGAATCTTTTTTTCTTTAAGGGACCAATCTGAAACCAAAAATGTCTTTAAGGGACCATTTTATTAATTAAACCTTATTTAAAACTCCCAATAAATGCTTGGTGAATGCTTTGTGGTTCGGCGAAGGAAGAAAAATGCTGAGAAATCAAGAAGCATTGAACTCTTCATGACTTGAATTAATCTAAACATCTTAACAGAGTTAGACTTATACTCCCTCAGTCCCAAATTATAAGGAACAAAGTCATTTTTAATAATGTTTTTCTCTACTTCTCAGAAAATAATTAAATGGAAATTGCATTTAATTTTATCTTTCTCCCCTTTTCTACAATAAACAACAACCAATAAAAATTGCTTTTACATCTTTCTATACAATGTTGTGAATTCGTCTATAAAATCACACCAATAAAAGAACTTGATGTGTGGAGCAATAGAACGGCAACCAAATAATTAAGCGGAATAAGCAATAATAATAATAACCGATAAAGAAGATAAAGGAGAAGAAAGAACACGATATTTGTTTACCCAGATCGGTCCAATAATGACCTAGTCTGGGGGAGAGAGCAGCCCCTCCGTTCCACTATATCAATGAGTAACTTTACAAGAAATTCCCAAATTGGGTTACAAGAATTAATCCTAATTCTACCCAAAACCCGAATCTCTTCCCGTGGCCAAGAGACTCAATTGATAAGTGTTTCCCAAGGTGTACCACAAAGATAGTTCTCCCACCCTAGAGTTGTACCAAGAGAAAACCCTTTTTTTCTCTCTAAAACCCTAGCCCTTGTGTGGTGGCAAACCCTAATCCTTGCCTCTACATTGTTGCTCTCTTTCTCTCTCTCTCTCAATTTTTCTATGAATAAAGCACTCCCTATTTATAGAAAAATAATATGCCAAAAATTAGTAACAAATCTGTTTTAAAATAAAACAAATCCAAGTCAAAGTATCTTCCAAGAAAATATTTTTTTTTTCCCAAAAAATCTTCAAAACATCAAAGATGCAAAAAGATTCAACAAAGATTTTTCTGACTTCTTGTAACTAAGATTTCAAGGCATATCCAACAATTCTCCACCTTGCCTTTAAATCGTTGGTGATCCCATCAACCACCGTGCTGCTCTCTCCATCTTGAATCTTCTATTCAAGATCACCGGATTGTACCTCCCTCTTCATCCTCGGAATGCCTTCCGCTCTCATGAAGATCTTGCATCCCACTACCATAGGATTTTAGGTAGCCCCACAAGATTCACCGCACCCTCTTCAGACTCCGAACTGGTCAAGTCCGTACCTCCCTGAAGAAACGCTTGCTCCCAACTATCATCGGAATTTTAGATTGCTCAACAAGCTCCACCATCCCTCTTCAGCCCCCGGATTGTGCCTTTTCCGTCCTCCTGAAGAATCGCTTGCCTCTGACTATCCATGGATTTTCGCGATAGCCCTACAAGCCTTCACCACTCTTCGACCCCGGAATGCCTTCCGTACTCTCGAAGTTTTGCTTGGCTCCAAACCAACCTTGGAATTTTAGGCGGTTCCACAAGCTGCAACATCAAACTCTCCTTGTATCCAACTACCTCCAGCAGTCTCACAAGTTACCAAGTCTGATCACCGTTGCTTTCAATTGTCTCCCTGAAGATCCTCTCAAGGTCTTGCACTTCTTCAGCCACAATTGAAACATAACCCACAAGGTCTCCATGGTCATCCCCTTTGGTTCAACAATACCACTCTCCTCCCTATCTCCGATTAGATAGCCAAGAGCTAATGTTGACTGTCTACCACTATGGAAGACTCCACCTCAAACTGAGTTTCCACCAAAGTATACCCACCATGATCTCCACCTTGTAACACGCAAGACCTTTCCAACTCCTCTGAAACATACTTCAAGCTATTGTTAGTCTCCAACAATTCCAGTTCAGTTCAACACCTAGTAAACCTTGTTCACTAGTCCAACTAAACTCATGTCACTAACAGGTCCACCCGAAGTCCCACAACTCAACTACATTATGAGAATCACCACTAGTTATAGATGCATGACCAACTATCTTTGCATCTAAGTTCAGAAACATACCTCACATCGTGTAAAGAAAATCACGATTGTCAAACTTCGTAAGACAAGCTGTACACATACCTTGAACCTTCAAGCTTTCCGTCTTCAAGATGAACAACTCCACCTTCAACTAACTCTAGAGTCTCAAAGTATTCATTCTTTGAACACATGTGATAGGAGCATCAAAAGTCCATGACCCAAATACTCCACCGGTTCTCAACTTCCACTAGCACCTCTACATAATAATGAAGTTGTTGTTTCAGAAGTAACCTGAGTATTATTACCACCGCCTCTCCAGGCCGACCTTCTTCGCTATCACCATTAACTCTTTATCTTCGAGGCACCGGATAACAACACTCCATGTTTTATCCATCATCCCGAACATTAAAATTGCTTCCATCTTCACTTTCCACAATTCCAAATTGCTTTTGGAAAGTCCCTCGATATCCGACTTAAAACCCATGGTGCTCACTTCAAATTGTTCCGATTGCCCCACGGTGGGCGCCAATTGTTGTGAATTCGTCTATAAAATCACACCAATAAAAGAACTTGATGTGTGGAGCAATAGAACGGCAACCAAATAATTAAGCGGAATAAGCAATAATAATAATAACCGATAAAGAAGATAAAGGAGAAGAAAGAACACGATATTTGTTTACCCAGTTCGGTCCAATAATGACCTAGTCTGGGGGAGAGAGCAGCCCCTCCGTTCCACTATATCAATGAGTAACTTTACAAGAAATTCCCAAATTGGGTTACAAGAATTAATCCTAGCTAATTCTACCCAAAACCCGAATCTCTTCCCGTGGCCAAGAGACTCAATTGATAAGTGTTTTCCAAGGTGTACCACAAAGATAGTTCTCCCACCCTAGAGTTGTACCAAGAGAAAACCCTTTTTTTCTCTCTAAAACCCTAGCCCTTGTGTGGTGGCAAACCCTAATCCTTGCCTCTACATTGTTGCTCTCTTTCTCTCTCTCTCTCTCTCTCAATTTTTCTATGAATAAAGCACTCCCTATTTATAGAAAAATAATATGCCAAAAATTAGTAACAAATCTGTTTTAAAATAAAACAAATCCAAGTCAAAGTATCTTCCAAGAAAATATATTTTTTTTCCCAAAAAATCTTCAAAACATCAAAGATGCAAAAAGATTCAACAAAGATTTTTCTGACTTCTTGTAACTAAGATTTCAAGGCATATCCAACATACAACTTATTCCAAGAAAAACACACAAAAACATATTTCAAATTCTCATATTTTACTTTTTCTTAATAAGTGTGATTTTTTTATTTTTTTCTTATAATTTGGGACGGAGGGAGTATGTTCATAGAAATTTGTAGAGAAAATGAAATTATGTTGAGATGAAATTTCAGGGAAAGAGATGGAATAGAAAATATTTTGTTTTTCCATATTTGCCAATTTCATGGAAAGAGATGGAATAGAAAATATTTTGTTTTTTTATATTTGCCCTTCCAATACGTGAGTTGTGATGTTAAGGCATTCCACAATAACATGGTAGAACTTCATTTTTCTTTCAAACTTGAGAAATGAGTGGTATATATGAAGCCTTTAATTCAATGGTTGAAAATTAAGCTTAAAAATCTTTGTTTATCTATTGTTCAAATGACATCAAAGTCAAAGTCAACAACACTCATCTTTCATGTTTTCTTCTTGATCAAGTAGCAACTCTTAAAATTAAAAGGTTGCAAATTAAGGAACAACAAACCCAAATTAAGGATCATTAATAAACAATGTTGTCCTTGTCCCTCTCTTCTCCCACCATCATCATCATCTTCTCAATCTTCATCTTCTCTCTTCATCATACAACGTCGTTACCGTCACATCCATCACTATCTATCTGCAACAACACCACCTTCAACTGTGGTACCATAACCAACCTTTCCTACCCTTTCACCGGCGGTGACCGTCCTTCCTTCTGTGGTCCACCGCAGTTTCATCTAAACTGCCAAAACAATGTTCCAGAGTTGAATATTTCCTCAGTAAGTTACCGAGTTCTTCAAATAAACTCAGCAACTCATTCTATCACCATAGCAAGATTAGACCTTTGGAACGAAACATGTACCCATCATTACATTAACTCAACTTTTGACAGAACTAGCTATAGCTATGGTTTGGGAAATCGTAAACTTATTCTGTATTATGGATGCAAACCCACTTCAGTATTCACCAAAGATCCACATAATTTGTTTTGCTGTGACAGCAATGGGTATAAGAAAAATTCTTATTCTTTGATTGGTCCATTTCCTTTGGACCCAATACTGATTTTTGCTGAGTGTGATGAAGGTGTTGAGGTGCCAATTCTTGAAGAACAAGCTAATAGGTTGGCAGGAAATCGTTCTTTGCTTAGAGAGGTTTTGATGAAAGGGTTTAATGTGAATTATAGCAATCCTTTTGATGATGATTGTTTGAAGTGTAGTGGTTCTGGTGGTCAACAATGTGGGTTTGATTATGATGACAATGAACCCATTTGTATTTGTGGTAATGAGTTGTGTCCTTCTTCAGGTATTTTAGCTTTTCTTTTGGTTAATTCTTGTTTTTGGTGTTTGATGATGATTCTTATTTCAAGTAAAAACTATTGGTACAACCCAGTGGCAAAGCTAGAAAATTTACAAAACCTCCACAAAATCTCTTAAACAAAAATCTCAGTTTTCCATTTAAAAATCTAAGTTTTGAACAAACAAAATCTCAGTTTTGCCATAAACTAACCCCTAAAAATATCGTTTTATCTTAAACTAGCCTATAAAAGACCAAAATTTTTTACCAGAGCCTCCGCAAGTGCTGGGCTGGCAGGGCGGTGTATCCGCCACCCGTACAACCTAAAGTCATGTTGCAGTGTCGTCGCAAAGACTTCTAAAACTTTACATTTGCAGTAGCAAATGCAATTTAAAATCGCAATTTCACTGGTTTTGTTAATTTATCTTGTAACTAAAAGTCACGGTTCTCCCATTTAATTTAGGAATGGAGATTATGCCTAATTATAATCCAGTTCATTCATGGAACAAAAATATAGAGCAATTAGACAATGCATGAGCATGATTATTATAAATTCTATCTAAATTGATTTTTGAATTGTAGGTTCAAAATGGAACTGGAAGCTTATTGCGATTGGTAAGAATAATAAATTCCGTGTTTCTCATCCCACTTTATGGTGGCATTAAAATAATTTCTAAATAATAACTGATGAAAATTATTTATCTGTTCTTTACATAAATTCAGGTGCTTCAGCCGCTGGATTTGGAGCAACCGTGTTCATTATAAGTATTCTCAAACAACAACAACAATCAAGCCTTATTCCACTAAATATTTTCGGAGAAAGAAGAAAACATGTTGACAACAATGTTGAGATTTTCATGCGAAGTTATAACTTATCCCTGCCAAGAAGATATAGTTATACAGAAGTAAAAAAGATCACAAACTCATTCCGAGATAAATTAGGCCAAGGAGGATATGGTGTCGTGTACAAAGCAAGTTTACCTGATGGTCGTCAAGTGGCAGTGAAAGTAATAAACGAGTCAAAGGGAAATGGAGAAGAATTCATAAATGAAGTTGCTAGCATTAGTAGAACATCACACATGAACATTGTGTCACTTTTAGGCTATAGTTATGAGGTGAACAAAAGAGCCCTAATATATGAATTCATGCCCAAAGGATCATTGGATAAGTTCATCTATAGAAGTGGATTTCCTGATGCAATTTGTGATTTTGATTGGAACACGTTGTTCCAAATTGCTATTGGCATTGCTAGAGGACTTGAGTACTTGCATCAGGGATGTAATTCAAGGATTTTGCATCTTGATATCAAACCCCAAAATATTCTTTTGGATGAAGATTTTTGTCCAAAAATATCTGATTTTGGACTAGCTAAAATATGTCAAAAGAAGGATAGTATCGTGTCAATGCTAGGGACAAGAGGTACTGCAGGATATATGGCGCCCGAAGTATTTAGTAGAGCATTTGGTGGAGTTTCTTACAAATCTGATGTATATAGTTATGGCATGTTGATTCTTGAAATTATTGGTGGAAGAAAGAATTATGACACTGGTACTTCTGAAATGTACTTTCCTGACTGGATTTATCAGGATCTCGAGCAAGGAAATACTCTTTTAAATTGTTTGACAATCTCAGAGGAAGAAAATGATATGGTTAGAAAGATTACTTTGGTGAGTCTATGGTGCATTCAAACGAATCCATCAGACAGACCACCAATGAATAAAGTAATAGAAATGCTACTAGGACCACTTTCATCAGTGCCATATCCTCCATGTCCCTTCTTATTTTCTTCCGGAAGGCCATCCCAACAAGTGTCAAATATGTCTTCATCCTATAAATCAAAATAATTGTTCCATGTATAAATTAAATTATTAGTTCCACAATCTGCCAAAATAATTGTAATTTGTGTTTAACAGGTTATGGCATGTAATTTTAGTAATCCTTTCTTATACTTCAAAAGAAAGCTACAGAGTACTATTAATATTTCTTCAATCATAGAAATTCCAAAATAACTTTGGAAAGAAACACAGATTAAATTGATACTTAAATGAAAGACTTGCAGAAATTGGCCTCTTTCTAAGTGATGGTTTTCACTCAGAAGGAATCAATCAATTGTAAGTGTATCATTTTGTTTAACACTACTGAATTCAAAGATAATCTGCAGAAAACAAACATGAAACTCAAAATTTTGAAACATTAATCTGCTCTAAAAAACTCTACCCACCCAGATGCAACAGTGGCAGCTTTAACGACATTAACATAAAGTGTTCAACATCCACGTTTTCATCCAATGTGAGACTCAACTCACACTTAAAATATCAACAGAAAGAGTTGAACCTGTGATTGTTAACAAGAGTGATGAGCTCCAATGACAGTGAGCATAACCATCACAAATTTTATCAACCACTGCAGATTGAAGGCAACCGGTATTAGTATTCTTCTCATCCTAATATTTTTAAATTTTAAATTGACGTGTATTAGTTTTTTACAATAAACGATTATTAATATTGGCGGAGTAAAATAGCTTTCCTTAGATTTTTTCTCAAGCATACACTCCAAAAAGTCTAGATTTCATCCCAACATTAACATAGATTGGTAAACAACACATCACAATTTCATAACAATTTTATTTAACTCGAAGTTTGATGAACTCTAACATTACTATCTTTCTCTTTCAAGCTTGTTGAAGCTTTGAGATTATGTTTGGCCATGTGTATTTAATTATTAACCTTCTATTATGGACCTGTCAAAAAAAGAGGGCTAACAGAACCACTTCCACAAGAAATTGGAAATTTGGGTAAGCTACCAAAAATTTAAGTGTGTGATAAAGAAAGACACCAATCATAGAATAAAATAAAAAAATTATCTCATAAAATTTGAAACTGATTCAGATGCCTTTATATATGAGCTCCAATGAAGGTTGTGAGAATCTGTTTAGTTGTGGAAATATAACAAATATTGGTTTCCCTTTCTGGGGAGAGAATCGACCAAAAGGGTGTGGCTACCCTTTGTTGAAACTCACTTGCATAAGCGACACCAGTTACATAACCATCAATGATGTCAAGTATCAGGTTTTGGAGGCCAATCCAACTTTACAAACGTTGAGAATCGCCAGAGAGGACTACTTGCAAGAAGGATTATGTCCATCAAAACATGTCAACACCACATTAGACACCGGCCTCTTTGTTTATGGTTCTAACTACAATAATCTTACCTTCTTCTATGATTGTCCACCTTCAATTACTTTCCCTTCGCCCAGCGGACATTTTCCATGTGATTCAAATGGTTATTCTGATGATTCTGTTTATACTTGGTTTGGTTCTAATACTGATCTTCAAGCTTTTTCATGCAAAGAAAGTATGGTTGTTCCAATTTTGAGTTCATTGTTTGATGTTAGTGATTTGGCTAAAATACAAAAGGCGATTGGAGATGTATTTGTGGTGAAATGGATAGCTGGTATTGAAGAATCAATTATCAAGGGAAACTGGCTGATCTTATTCTAATTAATTAAATACTCTGCATAAGTCTAGTCAACTAATTCACTGAATTTTTCTACACGTCAGAATCACTGAATTTTCTTAAATGCATTTTTTTGACATTTTGTACTACATCCTTCATTTGAGTCTTACTCTATGCACATTCAACATTGTTGTTGCAGAGATTTTAGTTCTTTGCTCTCTCAGGATGCCTTCCTTGCTTACTATCCTTCATATTCTTCAATTCATAATCCTCTTGAAACTGATTCAGATACCTTTATATTTGAGCTCTAATGAAGGCTGTGAGAATCTGTTTACTTGTGGAAATATAACAAATATTGGTTTCCCTTTCTGGGGAGCGAATCGACCAAAAGAGTGTGGCTACCCTTTGTTGAATCTCACTTGCATAAAGAACGTCAGTCACATAACAATCAATGATGTCGAGTATCAAGTTTTGGAGGCCAATCCTGATTTACAAACTTTGAGAATCACCAGAGAGGACTCTTTCCAAGAAGGACTATGTCCTCCAAAGCATGTCAGCACCACATTAGACACTGATCTATTTGTTTATGGTTCTAACTACATCAATCTTACACTCTTTTATGGTTGTCCATCTTCAATTACTTTCCCTTCGCATAGTGGACAATTTCAATGTCATTCAAATGGTTATTCTGATGATATTGTTTATACTTGGTTTGGTCCTAATATTGGTCCTCTGGCTTTTCCATGCCAAGATAATATGACTGTTCCAGTTTCTAATTCATTGTTTGATATTAGTAATTTTGCTAAAATACAAAGTGCAATCAAAGATGGATTTGTGGTGAGATGGATAGCTGGTATTGAAGATTGTGTGAAGTGCCAAAATTCAGGTGGATTTTGTGGTTATGATTGGATTTCAAAGCAAACAACCTGCTACTGCAGAGATCAATCTTGTTCTAATTTTATACCAGTTTCTAATACACCTTCAGGTATGTCTAAATATTTTTGCTAATTGCATTTTTTATTAATTATAATCTAATATGAAATAATCAAATGTATCAACTTTTAATGGGATGAGTGTCTAAATTATATACTAGTATTTATTATTTGACTAAAATACTACGACTAAGTCTAAAATTAAGTTAGTCATGTATTATTCTACTTTGAAGTAGTTTGGATCCAGTTTCGTAGAAACATCACAAAGTGTGGAAATTATGATGCATTGAATTAAAAATGAAAGTGAAAGGGCATTTGAATTTTGAATAATCAACTCCTATCATTAAAAATGCTAGGTTTGTTGTTTTTATTTTTACAATCTTTTAGGAGATTTATTAATTTTATTTTTCACTCTTATTTAAACTAAATTATTGTAGCCTTGAAGGCAACCTTTTGATTGAATAAAAATACAGAGATTTTTCTCAAATTTGATGGATTCCAAATTACTCCTTCTGATGGATTCCGGAAGTCTAGTGGATTCTAGATTAGTTACTCTTTCTGGTGGATTCCGGAAATCTGGTGGATTCCAGAGCCTTATCTAACAGGATTGTCGCTTGCGAACTGTGTTTTATTATAGGATAGCGCTTGTTTTTCCTTCACGCTTCCGTCCTGCGTCAGCAATGGGGCGGGACAGGGACGGATATTGCCCTCACAAACCCAAACCCATAAAAGTTCGGGTTTCCCCAAACCCATCCCAATTTCGAGCGGGGATAAAATGTATAACCCCAAACCCATACCCAACGGCGATTGGGTATCCTCGACGGGGTTCGGATATCCCCGTTACGCCTTTTCCACATGAATTTGGATTGTATTTTAGTATTTTTTTTATAAAAAAGAAGAAGAAGTTAAATGTCCAAAATTATTTTGTTTCAACAATATTTTTTTAAATAAAGAAAAGAAATAGAGAAAACGGTTTGTTTTTTTTTGGTAAGAAAGCTAAAGAGTACAAGGGAAAAGAAAAAAAAAAAGACAAAAAAGAAAGACTAGTCTCTTTGGAATAAAATTCCTAAAGCATCGTTTTTGAGCAGATCTTGAACGCCTTCTGGAGGACAGTCATAGTTAGTGAAATCAGCATCCGAGGAGGCTCCTAATTTTGCGAAGAAGTCTGCGCATTGATTACCTTCTCTAAGAGTGTGACAGAGGGAAACATTACTTTGGGAAATCAAATCCTTTATGTCCTGGATTAAAACTGCATGCATATGAAACTTAACTTGGGGACCTTTTATGAGGTTAATACAGTGTAAAGAATCTGAATAGCAGACAAGTTCGTCAATGCCCATGTTTATGGCCAACAAGAGGCCCTTGTAGATAGCATAAAGTTCAGCATACAAGATATCAGAAGACCCTTGAATGTAACCAGAAAACCCAGCCAAATAATGACCAAAAGTTTAAGAGTTTCTAATGTAAAATAGGTAAAATATAATTTTAGTATCAGCGGGGCGGGTTTTGGGACGGGTTCGGGATAGGTATCAATGTTCCCATTACCCGTCCAAACCCATATTTTGAAATCGGGGAAAACCCAAACCCAGTCAACTCGGGTTTTCTCCGTCAAAGTGGACAGGGTTTAGACGGGTATGAGTTTTATTTTCATGCCTATTAAAAGGCTGCAAATTAAGGTACAACAAACCCAAATTAAGGAACATTAATAAACAATGTTGTCCTTGTCCCTCTCTTCCCCACCATCTTCATCATCTTCTCAATCTTCATCTTCTCTCTTCATCATACAACGTCGTTACCGTCTCATCCATCACTATCTATCTGCAACAACACCACCTTCAACTGTGGTACCATAACCAACCTTTCCTACCCTTTCACCGGCGGCGACCGTCCTTCCTTCTGCGGGCCACCAGAGTTTCATCTAAACTGCCAAAACGATGTTCCAGAGTTGAAAATATCCTTGGTGAGTTACCGAGTTCTTCAAATCAACTCACTTACTCATTCTGCCACCTTAGCAAGATCAGACCTTTGGAACCAAACATGTACCCATCAATATATTAATTCATCATTTGATGGAACTAGCTTTAGCTACGGTTTGGGAAACCGCAACCTTACTCTGTTTTATCGGTGCAAACCCACGTCAGTATTCACTGAAAAGCAGCATAATTTGTTTTACTGCGATAGAAATGGAGATAAGAACAATTCATATTCTTTGATTGGTCAATTTCCATTAGACCCAATTCTTAGTATTGTTGAATGTGATGAAGGTGTTGGTGTGCCAATTCTTGAAGTGCAAGCTAATAGGTTTGTAGAAAATCGTTCTTTGCTTAGGGAGGTTTTGATGAAAGGGTTTAATGTTAATTATAGCAATCCTTTTGATGATGATTGTATTGAGTGTATTGGTTCTGGTGGTCAACAATGTGGGTTTGATTATGATGACAATGAGCCCATTTGTATTTGTGGTAATGAGTTGTGTCCATCTTCAGGTATTTTAGCTTTTCTTTTGCTTAATTCTCGTGTTTAGCATTTGTTGTTGGTGATTCTTATTTCTTGTAAATTAATGGTTTTACGCGTGATTTTTTATTTATTTTTTTAGTTGTGGATGCAATCCAATTGCAGTTTCTTATAGTGCGAAAAATTGTTCATAAATGTAGCTAAAGCAACCACAACTGCAGTTGTGATGTTACAGTGGAGATCTCTAAAATCTTTAACTTGAAGCTGTATTCCGCAATTTAAAACCATGATCTTAACAAGGCTTTTTCTATCATGAAAGAGTGAAGAAAGTGGTGCATGGTGCACAAGTTCCGAATAATAATATAACGAATACGAATTTTACAAAATTCACCGTTGGATTGAAAGATTATATCATATAGATTATCCATAATTTTTTTTAGAGAAATTGAAAATCATTTGATATGTTATTGAGACCCATCAAAATTAACGGTATTCAATAAAAACTCATAAACCGTTAATCTTGACGGGTCTCAATAACATATCAAATGATTTTCAATTTTTCTAAAAAAAATTATGGATGATCTATATGATATAATCTTTTAATCCAACGATAGATTTTGTAAAATTCGTATTCGTTATAGTGTTATTGGGAACTTGTGCACCATGCACCACTTCTATCAGTCTTTCATGTTAGAATTGGCCTCTTAACAATGATTTGTTTGATTAACAAAAACATATGATGTTGCTATAGCGTGGACTAATTAGACTTAAGAAGTTCTATTGTAATTGGAACAAGAGAAAATAAGATTTGTCTGGTTCTTTGTTCTGACATATTGTGTTTATGTTGCAGGTAACAGCTCTAAAACTGGCATTATAATAGGTAATTTCCATTTTTCTAATAGATGAATTGAATTTAGATTTTGGAAGTAAAATTTTACTGATGTATAGCATTATCTTCAGGCGCAGTTGTAGGAGTTGGAGCTCTTGTTTTTATTCTTGGTGCATGCTTTCTAGTTCGGCGAAGGAAGAAAAATGCTGAAAAAATGAGTATTTTCAAACAACAACAATCAAGCCTTATCCCACTAAATATTTTCAGAGAAAGAAGAAAACTTGTTGACCACAATGTGGAGGTTTTCATGAGAAGTTATAATTTATCCATGCCAAGAAGATATAGTTATAAGGAAGTAAAAAGGATCACAAACTCATTCCGAAATAAATTAGGCCAAGGAGGATACGGTGTTGTGTACAAAGCAATTTTATCTGATGGTCGTCAAGTGGCGGTGAAACTAATAAATGAGTCAAAGGGAAATGGAGAAGAATTTATAAATGAAGTTGCTAGCATTAGTAAAACATCACACATGAACGTTGTGTCACTTTTAGGCTTTAGTTATGAGGTGAACAAAAGAGCCCTAATATATGAATTCATGCCCAAAGGATCATTGGATAAGTTCATCTACAAAAGAGAGTTTCCTAATGCCATTTGTGATTTTGATTGGAACACTTTGTTCCAAATTGCAATTGGCATTGCTAGAGGTCTAGAGTACTTGCATCATGGATGTAGTTCAAGGATTCTACATCTTGATATAAAGCCTCAAAACATTCTTTTGGATGAAGATTTTTGCCCAAAAATCTCTGATTTTGGACTAGCTAAAATATGCCAAAGGAAGGATAGTATTGTGTCAATACTAGGGACAAGAGGTACTGCAGGATATATGGCGCCAGAAGTATTAAGTAGAGCATTTGGTGGAGTTTCTTATAAATCTGATGTATATAGTTATGGCATGTTGATTCTTGAAATGATTGGAGGAAGAAAGAACTATGACACTGGAGGTACATCTACTTCTGAAATGTACTTTCCAGACTGGATTTATAAGGATCTAGAGCAAGGAAATACTCTTTTAAATTGTTCGATAATCTCCGAGGAAGAAAATGATATGGTTAGAAAGATTACTTTGGTCAGTCTATGGTGCATTCAAACGAAACCATCAGATAGACCACCGATGAATAAAGTAATAGATATGCTACTAGGACCACTTTCATCGGTGTCATATACTCCAAAGCCCGTCTTATGTTCTCCTGAAAGGCCACCACTAGAAGTGTCAGATATGTCTTCGTCCGATTTGTATGAGACAAATTCAATTATGGTATCAAAATAATTGTTCTATATATACGTTCAATTATTAGTTCAACAACCTGCCAAAACAATTGTAATTTGCTTTTTCAAAAAAAATAATTGTAATTTGTGTCTAACAGGTTATGGCATGTAATTTTAGTAATCATTTTGTTTCTTATACTTCAAAACCAATTTTATTGTATTGACTTATACTACAATCAATCCTTTCTAAGAGTAAAATCAATATTGTAGATTCTAGATTCCTTACTTAAGAGTATCATTTTCCAATCAACTTCAGAAAGGATGCATCAGAATGGAAAAACAGAGATAAAAAATCATGAATGGGGTTTGTTGCAATAGATAGTTTAAAAATGAGAATAGCCCAGCACATTGTTTTGATTGATATCAAAAGAAAGCTAGAAATTATGATTACTATTACTTCAAAGAAACACAAATTAAATTGGTACTCTTAGAATTGAGAGTTGAGCCTACTCAACCCTAAAAAACCAGCTTGTATGTGAGGATTGTCTCTACTTTATAAACATATTTAGGTAATCTCACAACTAATGTGAGACTTCTTAACAGGTACTTAACGAAAGACTTACAGAAATCTACTTAGTTTAATAATGAGAATAGCCCAGCACAGATGTTATAAGTGTAACATTTGGTTTAACATTGAAAGATCACTATCTGAATTCAAAGATAATCTGCAAAAAAACACCATGAAACACATTAATCTGCACTCAAAAAATCTACACACATAGATGCAATAGTTGCAGGTTTGGATGCAAATTAAGAAACGTGTTACTGATACTAGTTTTTCTGTAACGGCATTACAATAAAAATCTCAAATAAATAAGAGAGGAAAGAGGTGAACCTGTGATTATTAACAAGAGTGATGAGCACCAACGACGGTGAGCAACCACCACAAATTTAAAGTCGGGTGGTTTCTTATCAACCTCTGCAGATTGATGGCCAGCGGTATTAGTATTCTTCTCATCCTAATATATTTAATATTTCAATTTTAAATTGGTGAAGAAAAATAGCTTTCCTTAGATTTTCTCTCAAACATTGAATAAATAAAGAACACTCCAAAATGTCTTGATTTCATCCCAAGTCCCAACATCAACATAGAAAGGTAAACACAACATCACAATTTCATAACAATTTTATTGAACTCAAAATTTGATGAATTCTAAACATTATGATCTTTCTCTTTCAAGTCAACATTTTGTCTAACATTTTATATTATTGATGATATATATAATAACAAGTTTTTGGTTGTTTTAGATGAAAAAGTCTTCTACAACCGAATCATTCATTAAAAAATGTTGATATTTAAACATCTATTGAATCTTTTATAGTGAGCCCCTTGTACAATTTGATGAATTCAAACCTCATTAATCTAAAAAAAAAAATGATAAACTAAAACCTACTACAGTATCACCATTCTTGACAAAAACAGTAAGTTAATTAATGTAATAAATTCTACTCCACTGCAGTTTCCTAGAAACTTCACAAAGTCAAAGTGTGAAAATAATGATGCATTGAAACATGAAAGTGAATTTTCATAAAAAGAAAGAAACATGAAAGTGAAAGGGGTGTTGAATCAACTCTAATAATTATTAATTTTATTTTAAGCTTACTAAATCAAGATTTTATGTTTATCTAACCAAAATAATCCTCATTAGTAGTAGTACTAGTAGTAGTTGTACTTCTTTGTTCTAGCACAAGAATGAAACCTCTTCTTCTTCCTTCTTCTTCCATTATTATTTTATTTTTCTCCTTCACACTTTTGATGATCTCAATCATCAATATTCCAACATGTCTATGCGAAGATAGTACCCAATACACGAACTGCAGCTATGCTTTTAAATGCGAAAGCAAAATTAGAAACCTGAACCTGAAGTATCCGTTCTGGGGAGGAAACAGAAATCAATATTGTGGTAGTGTTGCTGCTGATCCTAATACAGAGCTCACATGTGAACGAAGTGTCCCAAAGATAACAATCAATTTTGCCAAATACCGTATTCTTGATTGGGACAATACAACACAGAAACTCACAGTTGCAAGGGACGATTACTCACGTGGTGATGTTTGTACTGTGAATAACAATTACCAGAACAGCTCATTTGATAACACACTGTTTCAACGTTATAACGGTGATGTTTCTACCATCACGCTGTTGTACAGCTGTGATGCAGCTCCAAATTCACAGAATTTGTTTGGTAGAGTTGACTGCGGTGATGGTAAATATGTTGTGTATACGGTTGTTTATGCTGCTTCGGGCATATGTAGTCCGAGTGTTATTGTTGTGATTCCGATTTTGGGAACCCTTGCTGCACAACTTGTATCTGGAAATGGATTAGAAGATGCATTAAAAGACGGTTTTGATTTGAAGTGGACCGGAAATTATGGACAGTGTCAGGGGTGCATTGGTTCTGGCGGTGTGTGTGGGAATGATGGAGGAAGTGAATTCAGATGTTTCTGCAAAGATGGACCTCATAAAACTTCATGCACTTCCGAAAAGGCCTACTCCTCAGGTATGTCCATAATATCACATTCTCCGACTCTTACTCCCTCCGATACATATAAATTAAATTCAATTTTTAAGTTCATTGAATAATTGATGTATCTAATCTATAATAAAATGTGAATATTGCTTATAATATATAATTGAGGGACAGTATTTACGTTTCTTTCTACAACAAAGTTGTAATTCCAACTTACTAGACCCTAATGAGCTATCAGTAGACTTGAGTAGTTATTACTCATTAGACATCGAAATTAAATGCAAGCGAAAAGTAAAAATAAAATAAAAATGGAATGCAGAGGATAATCTCTTCAAAATGAATTGTTCACTCTGTTTTCTCCATTAAAATAGACATCAATGTCTTGTACAACATTGTTTTAATCTAAAAAAAAACCCAAATTGTTCTTCATCAAAACATGCAAAAATTATTGGAGACCCTCTTTGTTGCTGCTACAATATACAAAGAAAAGAGAAACTAAATTGTATTAAAGAAAATATATAGAGACAATAAATTAACATTTCTCTTCGAGACAATGCTTGAGCAAGATTATTATAACTTCTTCCTAATTTGATTTTTTTAATTGTAGGTGCAAAACGGAACTGGAGGCCTATTGTGATAGGTAAGAATAACAAACTAATATTTTTTATGATATCAGTGTTTCTCAACAAACATTATGGTGGAATTAATCTTCTTTTTTTTCTAAAACAATTGATGACAATTCTATTTCTGTTATTCGCATAAATTCAGGGGCATTAGTTGCTGGATTGGGAGTAACTATGTTCTTCATTATTATGCTTAGACGTCACTTTAAAAGGGGTATAGATAGTAAGCAAATGAGTATTTTCACAAAAAGAAGAAAAGTTGTTGACCACAATGTAGAGGTTTTCATTCAAAGGTATAATTCATCGATGCCAAGAAGATATACTTATAGAGAAGTAAAGAGGATCACAAACTCGTTCCGAGATAAATTAGGCCAAGGAGGATATGGTGTTGTGTACAAAGCAAGTTTACCTGACGGTCGTCAAGTGGCGGTGAAAGTATTAAATGAGTCAAAGGGAAATGGAGATGAATTCATAAATGAAGTTGGTAGCATTAGTAGAACATCACACATAAACATTGTATCACTTTTAGGCTTTTGCTATGAGACAAACAAAAGAGCACTAATATATGAATTCATGCCCGAAGGATCGTTGGATAAATTCATCTACAAAAATGGATCCCCTGACGCAATTTGTAATTTTGATTGGAACATATTGTTCCAAATTGCAATTGGCATTGCTAGAGGACTAGAGTACTTGCATCAAGGATGTAACTCAAGAATTCTGCATCTTGATATCAAACCTCAAAACATTCTTTTGGACGAAGATTTTTGTCCTAAAATATCTGATTTTGGACTAGCTAAAATATGTCAAAAGAAGGATAGTATCGTGTCAATACTGGGGATCAGAGGTACTGTAGGATATATGGCACCAGAAGTATTTAGTAGAACATTTGGCGGAGTTTCCTACAAATCCGATGTATACAGTTATGGTATGTTGATTATTGAAATGATCGGAGGAAGAAAGAACTATGATACCGGAGGATCATGTACTTCTGAAAAGTACTTTCCAGACTGGATTTATAAGGATCTCGAGCAAGGTAATACTTTTTTAAATTGTCCAACAATCACAGAGGAAGAAAATGATATGGTTAGAAAGATTACTTTGGTGAGTTTATGGTGCATTCAAACAAATCCATCGGACAGGCCACCGATGAATAAAGTAATTGAAATGCTACTAGGGCCAGTTTCATCCCTTTCAATTGCTCCAAAACCTGTCTTATCTCCTCCTGAAATGCCACCACTACAAGTGGCAGATATGTCTTCGTCGGATTTGTATGAAATAAATTCAATTACAGTATCAAAATAATTGTTCTATCTATAATTATTTAACTTCAAAATCAATTTTATATAATTGTATTGAAAGAAACACAAATTAAATTGGTACTTCTAATGAAAGACTTACTGAAATATGCTTGTAATGTAACTTAGTGATCATTTGGTATTTTGGTTTAACACTTCAGTATTTGAAAGAGCAGTTTCTGAATTAAATGATAATCTGCAGAAAACATGAAAGAGCAGTCTCTAAAAATCTATCACTAAAATACCTAAAAGAGAGGGGGAAAGAGGTTAACCTGCAAGAGTGAAGAGCTCCTTATATATGTATGTACTATGTTGTAGCAGCCGCCACTATCAACCACCGTGGATTGACCGTTGCTTATAAAAAAAAAAAAACGTGGTGACTGGGAAATATTTGGGCTTATATCTCACCGTCCAAACAAAAATTGTAAATAAAACCGTGGATTGACCGTCACCGTTTGCGGCAATAGTTAATATGCATAAGCCTTTTCGTATGTATGGTGCATAAGTCATTCATAGCCATCAGATGATTTTACACATGTAATAATCATAACTAAATGGTTTCATGACGTTATATGTAACGACCCAAAATTTAGTATTCGTTATTTAATTATTTTATTACGCGAGGGCGTGATTTATAATTAAATTATTAAGCGGCAAATAATCATTTAGCGAGAACGTAAGTTAATGAGCGAGAAGTTATGTTGATTGGGCCTTGGGGCGTGTAAGTGGTTATTGGGCTTAGCCAATTGGGCTTTGATCCATGAGAATAGAGAGAGCTATAAGTAGCAAGTCAACCATGAATAGTCTCATAAGTTACAATTCTTGAGAAAGAGCAAGAGGAGGAGCTCATGAGAGGAAGAGAGGAGCTCGTGGGAGAGAAAGAGAAGAGCAAGCTTGTGGATTCGTCGAGCTAAGGTACGAGAGTTAGATTACATATTCGTGAGTGATTCGAAAGAGGGGAGGATGTCGATTCCTCCATTCCCAAACTCTTTCCACTCTATTTTCTTGTGGGTTTTGTGGGTGATTTTCTTAATGGAAAAATGGATTCTTTTGATCCTAACATGTGTAGTGAACTCATGGTAGATGAGGTAAACAACTTTGGGGAGTTGAAAATGGGAATATGTAGATGTTTGATCAATGATTTGCATGTTTATGCAACTTTGCTTATTTTGCAAGAAATTGGCATGATTTTGATTGTTTGATGTATTTGGATGTTTGGAAGGGATGATTAATGTTCCTTGATACCATATATGCTTGAATTAGCTGTTTATAAGAATTTATAACATGTCTAGATGGATTTTTGAGTGGATTTCATGTTAAACCGCCTTAGAGAAACTCAAGAACAGATATTTTTCTGGTGTAGTTCGCTAAGCGACCAGGAGTTCGCTGTAGCGAACATGTTCGCTGAAGCTCGCCAAAGCTCGCCATGAGCAGGTGACTTCCTGGTGAGGTTCGCCATGTCTCGCTAAGCCCTCGCTTAGCGAAGGCCTCTGTGACAGCAATTTTTGTTAATGTTTGTAAGTGTAATTAGGCACTTGTAACATGGTTTAAGGGTATCCTTACATGTTTGTTGATACATGTTGATGTTGTTAATGCTTATTGTTAATCGTTATATGATTGATAAACGTGTATGCAATAAGTTGTAGCTTAAAGTGAGCAATGAGATGTTTTAGCATTAATTTGCAATGTTAAGGAAATGATGTGTGTTTTATGACATAAGTGTAAATGAAACCTTATGTGTATAAAAATGGTTATGCAGATAATTATCATGTGAATAATTATGATTGGAGTGATAGGATATTGTGTTATCCTAATGTGTTAGATGTTGGAATTGTGTTTCCGCATCAGTGAATGAATAGCTTCGAGCTAGATAGCGTCATGTATTTGATGTGTTTAAAAGTAATCATGCATTCATGAATAATTGTGTTATGGGAATCATGTGAATTCCAATAATTGATGAAAATGGACTATGTTTATGAAAAGTGGCCGAAGATGGGATTATGTTATCCGAGATCTGGAGCCCATATCCAAACATGATATAAAACTGTGTGACTCCTCTTTATGGGAGAGATGGTTGATGATAACCATATCCTACATGATATAAAACTGTTATTGAGCTTATCCAAGGGAGATAAGGTGGTTCGGTAAGTTCCGACGCATCCAACAAGATGTAAAACTGGGTTCATCTTAAATGGGGTGAATAGCAGCATCCTGCATGATGTAAAACTGATGTAGAGTCCGTGCATGACTATAATCTGAACAGTCCGTGCATGACTATAATCTGAACAGTCCGTACATGACTATAATCTGAACAGTCCGTCATGACTGAAATCTGAACAACGTGGAAATGATACCACATGCATTAGTCGTGTCTAGGGATGACATGACATTGGATAATTGGCATTAGATGCATTAGGGTAAATGCACATGTATTTGATAATTGTTATGTGACAATATCTGATTGGATTGTAATGTGTTTTCCGTATGTGTTAAGCTTTGGTATTTACTAATTGTTTAATACTGTGATTGTTGCCATGACTTGGTATGTGAGTAGAGTCCGTCATGACTATAAAATGAACAAGTGGAGAGTCCGTCATGACTATAAAATGAACAAGTGTAGAGTCCGTCATGACTATAAAATGAACACTTTGGTAGTGTCCGAGAAGACGTGAAACTATATGATTGGTGTGTTTGTAAATGAATGATTGATTTGTAGTCGTATTTGACGATGTATGTGCGTGAGTTAGAAATGTATGATAGCGTGTGAAGTGTGTAGTATACTACTCTCACTTATATTTATGTTTATGTTTTCTAACTCTCTGCTTTGTATTAATTGCTGGACCTTTGGGGGTCCAGGTTGACAGGTTATGTGTTAGCCTCGTCCGAGTGCAATGGTGAAGCTCTGCTCTGATTGAGACACGGGAAAAAGGGGTTTTTATATGTATATGCATGTAGTCCTCTTAGTATACTCTGTTGGTCTTAAGCTTTCATTTGAAAAGTATCCGTTTTGTATAACTAATAACGCATCGTTCGATGCGAGGTTTTGTTTTTAGTTCATTCGAATATTTTACTAGATAAATGTATTAGTATTATCTTTGAATGAAGTTTGTGATATTCAAACCAGCGCTTTATAATCAGATTTTCAATTTTCCGCTGCGTATTTTCGAAAAAGATTTTATAAAGGCAGAGTTAATTAAATAACGGGTTTGGGTGTTACAAAGTGGTATCAGAGCAGGTCGTCTTCGGACTGTAAGGGTTATGTGTCAATCAGAGCCGTTCTGTGCAGTCAGATCGAGTGAGCGTGTGTGCCAGTTGTGTCTGTCTTTTCTTGTTGTGTGTACTTGATGCGATTGATACTTATCATTGTTATAAGTTATCAAGTCAAGTAGTGGTTGAGTATTTTTATGCTTAAAGTTTTAAAAAAAAATTGTGTGGTTTGAACTTTTGGTTTGTAGATGCTTATTGCTAATAGTTGATGATCCGACATGATGTAAAACTGTATTGTTAATGATCCAGCATGATGTAAAACTGCATGTGATGAAGATTTTGTTGAAAACATAAGATTATTTTCTTTTGAGTAAGTGAAAATGAATTTTCTCACTAGAGTGAGAAAGGAGTAGGATGTAAGTAGATCCTAATGTGTGTTGTTATATGTTTGTTTATAACATGTGGTAGATTGATTACTAGTACTTAGTGTGGTTCTTTAATTGAACTATGTGAATGTATTCTCATGATGAGAACTTGTTTGAGAACATGCTATGTTTTATACATGTTTGAGTAGATGTTGTAAGTATGCGAACAAACGAAATGTAATGCATGTACTTGACTCGATGTCTTGTGTACATGGATGTTTCATTGTCTTACCTATAGTTTAGTTATAAATATATGTATAGACATGTGGTAGTAATTATGTATGCTAGTTGTTACGTAGGTTGTTACGTTAGCATAGACGGGTATAGTGTGTTTATGTATTTTGCAGTGGTGTGTGTGTCAGGAGGACTGCACCGGATTTTCGAGTAGATGCTTAGATATCTTACCTTATGTTTACCCTTTTCATACGACATGCATGTGAATGCTGTCGGTATTAGATTTCTCTTGGGAGGAATAAATTTGGAATCGATAGGACGGTTAGGTGCTTACACCGGATGTTCTAGTGGAAGTGTAAAGGTGGGTTTGAGATAAGTGGGGGAGAAGATTTTGTCTCTCCAAGATGTTTCTAACGCGAGAAGTAAGGACGAATAAAGATGTTCTTGAAGTGGATTGTTTAAGATTGAGTAGCATTGTTCGAAGTGGAGTTCTTATTTGGAGAATATTTTGGAGGAAGTATCATATGATCATTTCGGAGTGAGTCGGAATGAAGTTGTTTAGCCGTAGGGAGAATGTGGCCAATAGGGAACGATGGAGCAGATTGAATGTTAAGTGAACACCGTTGCTGGGAAACGGAGAAGACGTGTGCTTTGAGGGTAAGAAAACCTAGTGATGATCATACGACGAGTATGCGAATGGTGGGTACCTTGAGGGTTAAGTTAAGTGGGAGATTGATGTCAAGGATGGAAGGTGTGGTTAGGGAACTGAAAACCCGATTACAATAAGTGGGACTGGTGGTGTTTCTAGCGGAACTCGTAGCAAGAATGTTCCATTGTTTGGTTGTCTTTCACTTGATGGTTCATCCTCAAAGAGGAGGAAGAGTGATAAAGATGGAAGTTTTGTTGATGAAAAGTTTTCAGAGGAATCTGATGAGAGTTGTGTTGGAATCAACAAGACGGAGATCATGGTTGTTTGGAAATCAACTTTTGATAGTAGCTGAGATTTAAATATAGAATTACCAGGTGATCAAGAAGAGCCTAGGAAGGATTTATAAAGGTTGAGTATGTTTGAACCGAGTAGTCATTTCTTGGAAGGATTTGAGAAGCTAAGTGCGAAGTGTTACCTTTGGATGTTTGGGGATAAGAAAGTTAGCCTTTGAAAACGTGTCGAGCACGAGTATTAGAGAGACGTAAGAAAGTGACTTATGTCAAGTAAGAATTTGCGGAAAGGACTATCTCACACATAAGTGATTGTTGTGTTTGGAAAATGTGTGCTGAGAATTTGGAAGTGATGCTTGAAGTAAGTATCAGAGATGTTTTGTAGCAATTGGAAAATTATTTATGGAATGGAAAAGTCGGTGGAGACTAAGTGATGTTGGGAACATCGTATATGTTGGAGTAGTATAGTAATACTATGTGGTAAGGAAATAAAATATTTTGGATATTTCATCGTGGACGATGAAATGATAGTTAGTCGACGAGTGACTTAAGGTAATATTTTGGATAAAAGTACCTCGACGGAAAGTGACATTGGAAATGTCGTGTTAAGGAACCTAGAAATTTGGATAAGAGATTGTTTGGAAAATAAAACAGTTATGATGGGGTTTGACGCAACGATTTGGGAGTTGCGAAGGAAAAGAATTTGACGGTTGGAGATAATATATTTTTGGAATGTGTTAAGAACCTTGAGAAGTTGGACAACAAATGAGCGTAGAAGTTGTGCTACCGAATGAATGGTTGGAGTGAGATTCGACGCAGTTAAGAACTTATGGAGTTTGAAAAGTTGTGAAGTATGCAACGGAAGGGTCTTTCGGAGTATTTTGGGTTAAGTGGTTTTGTTTTGGAGTGGTGCTGCGAGTACCGTAAGATGTTAAGAGAAAGTTTTAAGTAGTTTGATGAGAATGGTTTATGCCATCATCACGATTGTTGACTATCTATCGACAAATCAAGGGATTAGCTGTCCTTGATCTATTGTTGATGAGTAGACGAGATTGTGTCGATTGGGATTGACTGATTTTGTCAAACTTGGTTTGGTTTGGAGTTTGTATGTTTTATTGGTACGAATCCGGAAGAAGTGTGATTTTGATTCGGAGTTTGTGTAAGAGACCGTATCGGTTAAGGTATTATGACTAGAGAACCCGTTGGTTAGAATGCAAGTTGGAATTAGAAAGTCGGATGAGAGAGTTCATCCGAGGTTGTTCTTAGTCGGGTAATTTTCGAGGGCGAAAATCTTTTAAGGGGGGTAGAGTTGTAACGACCCAAAATTTAGTATTCGTTATTTAATTATTTTATTACGCGAGGGCGTGATTTATAATTAAATTATTAAGCGGCAAATAATCATTTAGCGAGAACGTAAGTTAATGAGCGAGAAGTTATGTTGATTGGGCCTTGGGGCGTGTAAGTGGTTATTGGGCTTAGCCAATTGGGCTTTGATCCATGAGAATAGAGAGAGCTATAAGTAGCAAGTCAACCATGAATAGTCTCATAAGTTACAATTCTTGAGAAAGAGCAAGAGGAGGAGCTCATGAGAGGAAGAGAGGAGCTCGTGGGAGAGAAAGAGAAGAGCAAGCTTGTGGATTCGTCGAGCTAAGGTACGAGAGTTAGATTACATATTCGTGAGTGATTCGAAAGAGGGGAGGATGTCGATTCCTCCATTCCCAAACTCTTTCCACTCTATTTTCTTGTGGGTTTTGTGGGTGATTTTCTTAATGGAAAAATGGATTCTTTTGATCCTAACATGTGTAGTGAACTCATGGTAGATGAGGTAAACAACTTTGGGGAGTTGAAAATGGGAATATGTAGATGTTTGATCAATGATTTGCATGTTTATGCAACTTTGCTTATTTTGCAAGAAATTGGCATGATTTTGATTGTTTGATGTATTTGGATGTTTGGAAGGGATGATTAATGTTCCTTGATACCATATATGCTTGAATTAGCTGTTTATAAGAATTTATAACATGTCTAGATGGATTTTTGAGTGGATTTCATGTTAAACCGCCTTAGAGAAACTCAAGAACAGATATTTTTCTGGTGTAGTTCGCTAAGCGACCAGGAGTTCGCTGTAGCGAACATGTTCGCTGAAGCTCGCCAAAGCTCGCCATGAGCAGGTGACTTCCTGGTGAGGTTCGCCATGTCTCGCTAAGCCCTCGCTTAGCGAAGGCCTCTGTGACAGCAATTTTTGTTAATGTTTGTAAGTGTAATTAGGCACTTGTAACATGGTTTAAGGGTATCCTTACATGTTTGTTGATACATGTTGATGTTGTTAATGCTTATTGTTAATCGTTATATGATTGATAAACGTGTATGCAATAAGTTGTAGCTTAAAGTGAGCAATGAGATGTTTTAGCATTAATTTGCAATGTTAAGGAAATGATGTGTGTTTTATGACATAAGTGTAAATGAAACCTTATGTGTATAAAAATGGTTATGCAGATAATTATCATGTGAATAATTATGATTGGAGTGATAGGATATTGTGTTATCCTAATGTGTTAGATGTTGGAATTGTGTTTCCGCATCAGTGAATGAATAGCTTCGAGCTAGATAGCGTCATGTATTTGATGTGTTTAAAAGTAATCATGCATTCATGAATAATTGTGTTATGGGAATCATGTGAATTCCAATAATTGATGAAAATGGACTATGTTTATGAAAAGTGGCCGAAGATGGGATTATGTTATCCGAGATCTGGAGCCCATATCCAAACATGATATAAAACTGTGTGACTCCTCTTTATGGGAGAGATGGTTGATGATAACCATATCCTACATGATATATATAAAACTGTTATTGAGCTTATCCAAGGGAGATAAGGTGGTTCGGTAAGTTCCGACGCATCCAACAAGATGTAAAACTGGGTTCATCTTAAATGGGGTGAATAGCAGCATCCTGCATGATGTAAAACTGATGTAGAGTCCGTGCATGACTATAATCTGAACAGTCCGTGCATGACTATAATCTGAACAGTCCGTACATGACTATAATCTGAACAGTCCGTCATGACTGAAATCTGAACAACGTGGAAATGATACCACATGCATTAGTCGTGTCTAGGGATGACATGACATTGGATAATTGGCATTAGATGCATTAGGGTAAATGCACATGTATTTGATAATTGTTATGTGACAATATCTGATTGGATTGTAATGTGTTTTCCGTATGTGTTAAGCTTTGGTATTTACTAATTGTTTAATACTGTGATTGTTGCCATGACTTGGTATGTGAGTAGAGTCCGTCATGACTATAAAATGAACAAGTGGAGAGTCCGTCATGACTATAAAATGAACAAGTGTAGAGTCCGTCATGACTATAAAATGAACACTTTGGTAGTGTCCGAGAAGACGTGAAACTATATGATTGGTGTGTTTGTAAATGAATGATTGATTTGTAGTCGTATTTGACGATGTATGTGCGTGAGTTAGAAATGTATGATAGCGTGTGAAGTGTGTAGTATACTACTCTCACTTATATTTATGTTTATGTTTTCTAACTCTCTGCTTTGTATTAATTGCTGGACCTTTGGGGGTCCAGGTTGACAGGTTATGTGTTAGCCTCGTCCGAGTGCAATGGTGAAGCTCTGCTCTGATTGAGACACGGGAAAAAGGGGTTTTTATATGTATATGCATGTAGTCCTCTTAGTATACTCTGTTGGTCTTAAGCTTTCATTTGAAAAGTATCCGTTTTGTATAACTAATAACGCATCGTTCGATGCGAGGTTTTGTTTTTAGTTCATTCGAATATTTTACTAGATAAATGTATTAGTATTATCTTTGAATGAAGTTTGTGATATTCAAACCAGCGCTTTATAATCAGATTTTCAATTTTCCGCTGCGTATTTTCGAAAAAGATTTTATAAAGGCAGAGTTAATTAAATAACGGGTTTGGGTGTTACATTATACACCGAAACCATTATTATAGTTAAATGGTTTTATATGAGCATTAGTGTCAAGATGTTATACACTGAAACCATTTAGTCTTGTTAATTGATTTCAAGATGTTATACACGGAAATCATTTGTCTAGTTAAATGGTTTGATACTGTTATACACTGAAACCATTATTATAGTTAAATGGTTTTATATGAGCATTAGTGCCAAGATGTTATACATTGAAACCATTAGTCCTTTTAATTGGTTTCAAGATGTTATACACTGAAACCATTTGTCTAGTTAAATGGTTTCATACTGTTATACACTGAAACCATTATTCTAGTTAAATGGTTTCATATCGTTATACACTGAAACCATTAGTCTTGTTATTTGGTTTCAAGATGTTATACACTGAAACCATTAGTCTAGTTAAATGGTTTCATAGCGTTATACACTGAAACCATTATTTTAGTTGAATGGTTTCATATGGGCATTAGTGCCAAAATGTTATACATTGAAACCATTGTTATTAAGTAAAACATCACATAACCAGTTTACAAAACCATGCTACATAAAGCAAAAAATCATATAAAGCAATTAGGGTTAGTTTAGTTGAAAAAAATTTGGATAGTATGCATGAGATATTGAATTCGATCATTTCTTTATTGTAAAGAAAAATCGATATATATATATATATATATATATATATATATATATATATATATATATATATATATATATATATATATATATGTATATATGTAATTAATGTAATTAATGTATGAAATTTTATTTATATTGTGATTATGATTGATAAAACTTAAAATTAAATTTTTATTTTTTTTTTAACATTTTTTTTTTTTGTTTACAATGAGCTGGGAATCGAACCCAGGACCTATAACATACTACCCAAACCCCTCACCACTAGACCAAACCTAGTGACTTAAAATTAAATTGAATGTTTGACAAGTATGCTTTATATATACATGAACTATTCGTTATTATGTTGGGCTTCGAGGGGGTGTATGACGAAAATTAATTAAAAATGGATTTTTATAATATATATTTCAAAGGAACAAAAGTTATTATTTAATTGGAAACGGGGGGCGCGCTAGAAATTGGGGGCGTGCGCTAGAAGTTTGGAGGAGGGAAAAAAATTGGGAGCACGCTAGAAATCTAGGGGAGGAAAAAAAATTGGGGGGCTCACAAGAAATCTAGGAGAAAAAAGAAAAAAATTGGAGGGTGCGCTAAGCAAAATGGGGGGCGCAAGTAATGGGGTAGTATATGGGGGGCGCGCGAGTAATGGATTGCCTAATTTTGGGCTTGGGCTGACCTTTGGTTGACTTTTGGTGTAAGAAGCAAATATGGTGGGTGTAGGAAGCAAGTTTATGCATAGTGCATAAGTTTGGGTTTATGCACCATAACCACACCCACCGTTTGCCTAATTACTTTTTATGCATAAAACATAGACCATGTTAAAAAATTTATCTTTAAAATTAAGCCACAATGTTCGGCCTAGTGGTGATGGGATTGGTTTAGTTGTGAGGGTTTGGTAGTATGTTACAGATCCTGAGTTCGATTCCCAGCTTAATTTAAACCAATATATATATATATATATATATATATGGGGTTTTCTAACTTAGACCCTAGTTAGGTCTAAGTTAGCAAGGTGCACCTTTTCAATTGGACCAAAATACCCATTCTTTTTAATTAATTAACAAAAATACCCATTAATAGACGCGGTTCCAGTGTCGCGCGCGTACCGAAGGACCATGGTTACAGACCGTTGATTTCCATCAGACAGCCAACATCTGATCTCATCAAGACTGTCTGATCAATCCGACAGCCCAGATCATCCTGATCCATCAGATTCCAGCGCGTGCGCCACACTGGATTACACCCTGGAGAGAGAAAAATTTGTAGGACACGTGTCACACAATGGTTGGCTGGACGTGATTTTTGTTCATTTAATACTTTGAACTCAATTATTTCGTTGTAAATTAATTTTTTATTTTTTATTTTTTATACCAAAATTCATAATTTTTTTTTTCTACAAATAGAGACTTGGTTCGTTTGATTTGGACACCGAAAAAAAAATGCAATTTTTCACTACCTTAATCTCATTTTTTGTCTACTAAATACGTTACTTGTGTGTTGTAATTTAACACGCACCACTCAACCAACTCACTGAAACCATTATACCAGGAAAATAGTAGATAATATTCTGGAACTTTTGGTATATTTTATGAAATTTTTGGAGACCTGAAACTATTTTTAGTTAATTAAATGAGATAAAACGGTAATTAAAAACTAATGTTTGCTTCTGAAACCATTTTACTGGTAGAATGGTTGCACATAGTTGTATTCTGAAACCATTTTACTGGTAGAATGGTTTCAATGAGTAATTTATTAATTGTGTTTGCTTCTGAAACCATTTATCTGGTACAATGGTTTCAGAGAGTTGTAATCTGAAACCATTTTGCTGGTAGAATGGTTTCAGTAAGTTGATTATTAGTTATTTGCTTCTGAAACCATTTAGCTTGTAGAATGGTTGCACATAGTTGTACTCTGAAACTATTTTACTGGTAGAATGGTTTCAGTGAGTAATTTATTAATTGTGTTTGCTTCTGAAACCATTTAGCTGGTAGAATGGTTTCAGAGATTTGTACTCTGAAACCATTTTCCTGGTAGAATGGTTTCAGTGAGTTGATGTAAGGTAGTGAAAAATGAGATTAAGGTAGTGAAAAATTGGGTTTTTTTTTCTGTGTCCAAATCAAACGAACCAAGTCTCTATTTGTAGAGAAAAAAAAATTATGAATTTTGGTATAAAAAAAAATAAAAAATTAATTTACAACGAAATAATTGAGTTCAAAGTATTAAATGGAAAAAAATCACGCCCAGCCAATCAGACAGCGACACGTGTCCTGCTTTTAAAAAGTAGATTCTTCTCTCTCCAGGGTGTAATCCAGTGTATTGCACGCGCTGGAATCTGATGGATTTGGATGATCTGGGCTGTCTGATTGATCAGACAGTCTTGATGAGATCAGATCTTGGCGGTCTGATGGAAATCAACGGTCTGTAACCATGGTCCTGCGGTACGCGCGCGACACTGGATCCGCGTCCATTGATGGTAATTTGGTTAATTAATTAAAAAGAATGGGTATTTTGGTCCAACTGAAAAGGTGCACTTTGCTAATTTAGACCCAACTGGGTCTAAATTAGCAGCCCCCTATATATATATATATTTAAAAATTTTGACCAATTAAAAAAAAATTAAAATTTGTACAAAAAATAAAATTATTTTTTCTTTTTATCTAACTAAAACATTTGGCAAATGATTGGAGTTTACGAGAGGTGTCAAAATAGTTCACAAGTCTTCTATGTTTTTTATTGATAAAAAAAATGTTAAGATTTTAAAGATAAAAATATTGATTTTTTATATTCAAATGCAAACGGTTATATTAAAAATAAATATATTATCTATAAATTTGTTGAAGATATTATATTTAAGAGTTTTTTTTACTTCACATACAAATTTACCTATGTGATTTTTTTTTTCATTAGTTTTTGAATTAATATTTTCAATTTTTCAAGAGTAATCTAGAAAAGGCCATTTATTTTTCAAAAAGATTTATAATTAGAAACAAGTAATGACGGAGAGTTTTAGGAGTCAAATTTAAAAAGATAAAGAGGAGTTTCACATGCTAATCACTTTTGTAGGTCACTGATGAACACGTTGAGATTGAACGGCAATTTTTTAATGAAGAAAAAAAAAAAGTGGCGCGCTTTCTTTGACGAGATTGTCACGGGTACACACTTTGGAAGTTTAAGGCAATTTAATTTAAAACAATTAAATTATTTTTTTTTGTAAAACATTTCAATTTTCAATTTCAATTCATATATGTTGGAGTTACTCATGTAGAAACAGAATTTAGGCATGAAGACAGTATTATCCCAACTATGTGTTTTGTACTATTTTTCCATCCTTTTATTCATCATTACCATTGCCATTACTAATGCAGAAGAGGAAGATGCAGATTACATGTCTGAACTTTTTAAATCATTGACCCTAACCCCCTCGGGTTGGTCTCATGATATTCATTTCTGCAAATGGAATGGCATCGTTTGCCAATCTAATCGAGTTGTTTCCATCATACTCCCATCAAGCTCACTCAATGGAAGAATCCCTTCCAGTCTTGGCCTTCTAACTAATCTCACCCACATTGATTTCCACAACAATTCACTCACCGGTCCTTTGCCTAGTTTGTCTTACCTCTTCGCGCTCAAAACTGTGTACTTAGGTCTAAGGTTTTAAATTGCGCTTGCCGTCGTCGATGCGGTAACGGTTGCGATTGTTGCAAATGCGGCCATTGCGGTTGCTACAACGCGCAATCTGTGTGAAATCATTTTGAAATTTCACAAGCTATATAAAATGAAACTACTATGTAACTACACTATTTATCAACCATTGCATAGTATTAGTTTATTCCATAAACACTAATTTGAATGTTCTTAAAATATACCGTTGAAAGATTGTTAAAAGTAAGATTTTTCATTAGATTTGACACAAATTAGGATTTGAAGTTCATAAATTTTATTTTATGGTGAGAAAATTTGAACCAACATTGCCAAAAACGTCTGATGCGGCTTCTGATGCGGTTACGATGCGGCCGTACACGTGAATTAAGATCACACCGCAATTGCGGTGCGATGCGGATGCGGAGGCTACCACATCAGCAATATTGTGGCCGCAATTACGGTTGCGGACCGCAATTTAAAACCTTGCTTAGGTCATAATAACTTCACCCACATCTTAGATGTGCCGTTTTCAGGACTATCACCTCTCCAAACCCTCAACCTTAGCAATAACTTGAATCTCTAGCCGTGGGCATTCCCTATAGAATTAAGTGATTCCTTGTTGATGCCCACCCTCGATCTTGAATCTATGAATATCGTAGGTTCCTTGCCATCTGAAATGTTCAATTGGTTTCTAACTTTGAATACTGTTGTTCTTTCGAATAACAACATTGTTGGATCTCTTCCCCCATCTCTTGGGAAATCTGGTGTAAGTTATTTAAGGCCCGACAATCAGAGAAACGGGTTAACAGGTCCAATTGATGTGTTATCATCCATGAGTAATTTGCCTCAGGTGTGGCTCCACTCTAACTTTTTCACTGGTACAATACCTAACATGTCCAATTGTACTCATCTATTTGATCTACAGCTTCAATCAAATTTCTTAATTGGTTTGGTTCCACCTTCCTTGCTCGCTCTCTCTAGCTTGAAAAACATCTTTTTGGGCAACAATCTTCTTAGTGGACCGATACCTGTATTTCACAAGCGTGTTAAGGCAAATTGGGAGGGAAATAATTTTTGTCGAAGAGATGTTGGACCTTGTGATCCTCAGGTTACTATTTTGCTTGAAATTTTGGATGCTTTTGGGTATCCTGGTGTTTTGTTTGGTAAAGAGAAACATGCTTGTTCTGAAGGACTATTTAGGTGTCAAAGAGGAAAAATTGTGAGCATTGATTTGAGAAATAAACAATTAATGGGTACTATTTCTCCGGCATTTTCCAAATTAACAAGTTTAATGAACTTGACACCTGCAAACAATAATTTAACCGGTTCAATACCAGTCACACTTACAACTTTGCCTCAACTTCAACTTCTTGATGTTTACAATAATAGCCTATCTGGACGACTTCCCAAATTTCCATCCAAGGTCAAGTTAATCACCAGAGGCAATGTTTTTCTTGGCCTAAATATCTCTCAACGATTAGGTGGTGGAGGACAAAATGCAACTACTTCACATCTTGGAGGTCAGTCTAAAAAAGCAACACTCAGAGCTGTTTGGATTGCATGTATGTTTGTATATCCATTGCATAATTTCAATCCTGTTTTGTTCTAATGTTTTTTATTAGCTTTGCCATGTGATAGTGTTGTTATATTATACATATTAAAAAATAGAAACATAACAAGTTAGTTGAAATGTGTTTGAACCAATATATATTTTAACTCAAATATTTCAGTGGGGGATTACCAAACATGCACCATCATAAGTCACAACAATTATTAGTTACAAGTACCTATCTATTGTTAATTATTATTTATTGCTAGTTACTTCTAATCTAAGTTCACTTTTATCAATTAGAAGTTTTTTATTCCTAGTTATTTCTATCTCTTGCGGATGCCGCAGCATTAAAACTTTAGGGACAGTTTGCCGCCCATTTAGGTTCCACAAAATTCGAGGGATTAGTCTCTACAATTGCACGCAGAAAATACCTCTTTTACGCCAAAAATATAAAATTAGGAGTTGTTTATGGATTATTAGTTGTGTGGTTAGGTTATTATTTAAGACTTATTTGATCTTTACAGTCGTGCTCCTTTTAATTTTCTAATAATAAAACAAATAATTATTGCTTCCAATTACAAGTCACTTTTTTCCTCTCATGTAGGGGCATCCTTGTTTGGTGTTGGATTTTAATTCTTATTGTGATTATTTATAAAGATAAGAGGAATCATATTTTAGTCCAGAGGTGGATCTTTAGGAAAACAAAAAAATCTACGGACAACATACAGAGATTTAATTTGTCAGTGCCAATTAAGCAATATAGATATGCAGAAGTGAAAAGGATGACAAACTCGTTCAGAGATAAATTAGGTTAAGGAGGATATGGTGTTGTGTACAAAGCAAGCTTACCTGATGGTCGTCAAGTGGTGGTTAAAATTATAAACGAGTCAAAGGGAAATGGAGAAGAGTTCATAATTGAAGTTGCTAGCTAGCCTTAGTAGAACGTCACATGTGAACATTGTTGCACTTTTGGGTTTTTGTTATGAGAACAAAAGAGCACTAATATATGAGTTCATGCCCAAAGGATCATTAGATAACTTCTTTTGTAAAAGTGGATTTCCTATGTTACTTGTAATTTGGATTGGAAAACAATGTACCAAATGGCAATCGGCATCGCTCGAGGTCTAGAATACTTGCAACAAGGATGTATTTCAAGGATTTTGCATCTTGATATCAAACCACAAAACATTCTTTTGGATGAAGATTTTTGCCCAAAAATCTCTGATTTTGGACTGGCTAAAATATGCCAAAGAAAGGATAGTATTGTTTCCATGTTGGGCACAAGAGGAACAATAGGATTTATAGCACCAGAAGTATTTAGCCGAACATATGGTTGAGTTTCTCACAAGTCTGATGTATACAGTTATGGTATGTTAATCATAGAAATGATCGGAGAAAGAAAGAATTATGACACAGGAGGGTCATATACTTCTGAAATGTTCTTTCCAAATTGGATTTATAAGGATCTCGAGCTGAGTGATAACCTTGTAAATTCTTCAGCAAATTCAGAGGAAGAAAACAATACGGTGAGAAAGATTACTATGGTTAGTCTATGGTGCATTCAAACAAATCCATCGGATATACCATCGATGAGTAAAATATTAGAAATGCTACAAGGGCCACTTCAGTCAGTGCCATATCCTCCAAAACCTTTCTTATATTCTTCTGAAATTCCATCATTACAAATTTCATATGAGTCTTCCAACAATTTGTTAGATACAAATTCAATACCTTAACCGAAGAAACCCACTTGGGGTTGGTCTAGTGGTTTTGGCTTGGGTCCTTGGAGTATGCTCCTCTCAAGGTTTCAAGTTCGATTCACACTAGTGCCAATTTCGGTGGGCTAGTCCATATAGAGCAAAAAACTTTGGCTTTAAATGGGCCCCCGCAAGTGGGCGGTGGGATTGGTCCCCTTGGATTAGTCGGTCCTAGGGCCGGATACCAAGTTTTCAAAAAAAAAAAACCATAACTGAAGAATGAATCCAGAAATTTGTTTTTATTTTTTTGGTAAATTTTACATATCCTTGCTGAACTTCTAAACTTAGTCATATATGTTTAGTTGGTGGTTTTCTATTTACTAATTAATGACTTTGTAGTTCATATTTATATAATATATGCATTCATCAGCAATTCATAATTTAATGTCTATTGTTTCCGATTTGTTTTAAGTAACATATGCAACACCACAAAAAATTTCAAGATTAAATGATTAGGTCATATAAAGGCATCAAATAAGAGTATCAAAATAAAGAAGACAGAGAAAAACTAACCTGATGAATTGAATTGGTTGCTGATGTTGAAATACAGAGTAATAGGAATTGAGAAATCCCTCATCTCCTGTCAAAGGAGAAAAACAGATGAACACCAAAGTCAAAAAGCTAACAATTTGATAGAATCAGAAATCGATGCAAAAAAAATCGTTTTACCTCCAGTGTAAGATGCAATAGTTTTAATGATGTCTAAAGCAATCAGTTAAATTAATGCATCTCAAGTTATGGCATGAACATTGTCAAATTAGGGGTAGCCATTGTGAATTGATTCACAATCGTAACATGATCAAACAACAGCAAAACATTATAAATTTCTAAGACCCTCATTCTCACTCATTCTATTCTTTGGTAATTCTATGAGCCTCACGGAACTACTTTGCCAAATTTCCAAACCTAGGCCATTATATACGGAGACAGTTATAACTGTCTGTGACAGTTTGCGACAGGATTGATGGTGTTCGTTTCTCGTGGCTTGTATGTGAAGCTACCAAAATGAAGTGAATTTGGGCTGAATTTTAGAGCACTTGGGCCGCATATATTTGGCCTTGATTCAATCCGGAACACATAGCAAGATTGAAAATATAAAAGCCTGGTAAAAACTATTAATGTACTGTAAAATATAATTAATGTCCTGTAAAATATAATATTCCACCTTTACAATTAAACTGCAAAATGGCAAGAGGGGCATATTGTGAAAGGAAGTTGAAGAAGGTCAAAGAAATACAGGCTAGCTAGTTCTGCTGATAAACTTTTTTTTTTGGTAAAAAGAAAAGATGTGGTTGTGTTGTTTGAATCTCATGGTTACTTTTTTGATAATGAATCTCATGGTTATCACTGATGGTTTGAATCTCATGGTTACTTTTTAGTTTTTTTATATGTAATATAATGTAAGGTGCTTCACATGCTAATCACTTTTTAGTAAATAATCAAAAAGAAAACACGGGTGGGCAGGCTATCTTTGACGAGATTGTCACGCGTATACACATAGGGCATATGCCCTCAATTTATGTGAGGGTAGAGAAGTAGTCACCTTATTTAAAACCATAATATTAATTTAACTTTGTCTTTTAGTTACATTCAGTTGAATTATAATGTGATGGAGTATTATTCCTTCCTCTATACTGCATATAGTACCTTACTCTCTGCTAAGCTAATTACAGTGAGCATGAATACACTAACATATGAATCTGTTTTATACTTTTCAATCCTCTTGTTCATGATTGCCACCGTAGATAGTATTAATCCAGAAAACTATGAAGCAAATTACATGTCCGACCTTTTGAAAGCACTGAACCCAACTCCTATGGGGTGGTCTAATAAAACTCACTACTGTGAATGGGAAGGCATCTCTTGCGACTCTAGTCGATCTGTTACATCCATCAAGCTCCCATCAAGTTCACTCACTGGAAAACTCCCTACCGACATCTTCTCTCTTAATAATCTCACCCACATCGATCTCCACAACAACTCACTCAATGGTGATTTGCCTGATATTAGAAACCTCTTATTGCTCCAAACTGTGTCCCTTGGTCACAATAACTTCACCTCTGTCCCGTACTATTGCTTTCAAAACCTACAAAATCTGAGAACCTTCAACCTTAGCAATAACTTGAAACTCTACCCATGGGTATTTCCTTTGAGTAATTTAGCTTCCTCCACAACTTTGGACTCCCTCGATCTCGAAGCTACAAATATTATAGGCCCATTAGATCCCGATACATTCCATTCGTTTCCAAATTTGCATACTTTTATTATTTCTCACAACAAATTGGAAGGAAGTCTACCTCAGTCTCTCGGGAAATCTGCAATAAGATATTTACGGCTTAACGACCAAGGGGGATATGGGTTTACAGGTACAATTGACGTTATATCAAGAATGAGTAATTTATCTCAAGCATGGCTTCACAATAACAGCTTCACAGATCGAATTCCCAACATGTCCAATTGTACTAATTTGTCTGATTTGCAGCTTCAGTCAAATGTCTTAACTGGTTTGATCCCACCTTCATTACTCACACTACCTAGCTTAAGAATCATCTCTTTGGGCGCCAATATGCTTCAAGGACCGATACCTGTGTTTCACAAGCGTGTTAAAGCAACTTTGAGACCAAATTACTTTTGTCGAAGCGATGTTGGACCTTGTGATCCCCAAATTATGATTTTGCTTGAAATTTTTGAAGGTTTTAGGTCTCCTAATATTCTTATGCCGCAAATAATAAGTGGAAACAATGCTTGTAGCACAGTGCCCATTGAGTGTCAAAGAGAGAAGATTGTTAGTTTTGAGATCTTGGATTTTAATTTAACGGGAACCATTTCTCCCACATTTTCCAATTTAACAAGTTTAGTGAACTTAACTCTTGCCGGAAATTCTTTGAATGGTTCAATACCACCGAGTCTTACAACTTTGCCGCAACTCCAACTTCTTGATCTTTCTAATAATAATCTATCGGGAGTAATTCCCAAATTTTCATCTAAAGTTAAATTAAATACCATAGGCAATGCTTTGCTTCACCAAAATATGTCTAGACAAGGTGGAGGTGAAAATGCAACTACTGGAGGTGATGTTCAAACTAGAGGTTCATCTAAAGCAAACCTTAGACCTTTTTGGATTGCAGGTATATGCTTCTATATTCGTTATATATTTCAAATTGTTTTGTTACCTTTAGCCATGTGCAAAGTCTTGTTATTCTCATCTCAATTCAATTATAAACAATAAAAAGTTATATTTAGTAATATAAAATATAAGTTAATTTAATTTAAGTAATTCTATTGTATTGTATTTTAAATTTGTCAGATAACCTAGTAGCTAGAATTCAACTTTTAAGGTGAATAAGTGGAATGTCTTGGGTTCAATTCTCGATTTCTGCATATAAAATGTGATGTCCCTACTAACTGAGCTTACCGAGAACATGTGCAAGTGTTGTTATACATATTAAAAACCTATCAAACTTAGTTTAAATATGTTTGAACTAGCTCTTTTAACTCAGTGGGAGATTTTCACACATGCACTACATCTGTACTCCCAACATTTACTTAGTTATTATCAATACCTATCTTTTGCTATCTGTTAGTTATTCCTAGTTATTAATAATCTTACTTTGTCCCTATTTTATCAGTTAGGCGTAGTTTCTGTATTATTATGGTTGATTGGTTATTATTTAGTTATTTCAGCTGCTCTTATCCATTGTATATACACATAATTCCATTGAAAGCAAAGAGTAAAGACCTCAAACTCACTTTTTCTTTCTATTCACATTCTATTATGGTGTCAGAAACAGAACAATCTGCTTTGAATTCCCCTTCATTCTTTCTCTCTTTTTAAAATTTTTGGCTCTACTTGGTCTATCCTCCTTATATAACTCAAATGGTCTATGAACTTTAATTAATATGGAATAGATCGAAAGTACCAGAGTTCAATATTAGGCTAGAACAATCTGTAGTTACGCTTTATCTGAACAATAGATTTTCAGAGGAACAGATAAATAATAATATATTTAAGATTTGACAAATTTAAGTTAGCTATTTGATCTTTACAAACTGACTTCTTTTACTTTTGTCATGGTAAAACAATTTTCATTAATTTTTTTTTCTTATCATGCAGGGGCATCATTGATAAGTGTTGGGTTTGTTATACTTATCGTGATTATTTGTAATCATAAGAGATATCCTATTTTAGTACAGTGGTTGATGTTCTGGAAAACAAAAAAATCTACTGACCATGATGTTCTGGACTAGACTAATGCTAGTCCACCTAGACCCTCACAAAGTCCACATGGCTTGCCCAACCACCTCCATGTCAGCATGGCACAACCTCTCCACCAAGATAGGGTAAAATTACCACTCTACCCACTATCTAAGGGGAATATCTTGGCAGTCCCTCTTAATGGGCCTTGGCTAATCCAGCCCATTAAGAGGACCTTTGGCCCAGAGCTGGGGGCTATAAATACTCTCCCTCATGGGAGAGCAAGGTAGAACACTATTCATTATCACAATTACTCTCTCTCTCTCTAACTTCTCTCTAGTATCTCTTTTGCTCTCTATTCCTTGTCTGACTTTGGCATCGGAGCACCTGCAGGTACAACCCCCCCTCCGTGGATCATCTGCTCGGATTACTGCCTACCACCTGCTCAACGGACTTCCAGCTGGCCTTCTACCTGTTCTGATCAACAGTTAAGATCAGTGGCGCCGACTGTGGGGATCTGAGTTCTCCCCTTCTTTGTTTCGAGCAAGAAAACCAAAGAACAAAACCAATCAATCACTTTTTCATCATGGCCAGTTCATCTCATTTCAACAATGACGTTGAGGACGCTGCTCCTCCATCTTCTCCCCGTCTGTCTCCTGCTCTCATCACTGACCTCCAGGCCCTCCCCGAGTCTGACCCTAGAGACGGGCAGGAAACTTCCTGGACTTCTGAGGATGGCGACTTGGTCGTCTTGACTGAGAAGCAGGCAGGGAAGCGCCCTCAGTCCGAGCAGGGCAAATCAGCAGAGACCGACTTGTCCACTGCTTCAGTTACCAATGCTGAACTAGCAGCACTCATAGCTGCCCTAAAGCAAACCACCGAAGCTCTCCAAGGCCAGAATCGCCGAATGGACGAGCAGAATATGAGACTAGATCGCTTGGAAAGGAATCAGCGACTCTCAAGGAACAACTCTCCCCCGAGGAGAACTCCCACTTCTCAATCCCCTCCTCGTCAGGAAACTGTCAGGCAACGACGACCTGCCCTTGAGAGGATCGAGCAGCCTGGCAAGAAAAGAGACCATGTCTCCCCTCCCCGCGAGGGTATATCTTCTCCAAATATGAAAAAAGGAAAAATTGTGGACCGAACACCTCCTCGTCGTCATTCTCCCCAGGGACTCAGCTTGATGACCAAACAAGGACAGCCAGTAAGTCGCAGCCATCACACTGACCAATTCTCTAGGAGCCCAACTCCTGATCGTGAGGGCTCACCTCCCCTAAACTCACATGAGAGTGACGAGGATGATCCCCGCTGCCCTTTATCTCACGACATACTTCAAGCACCCGTTCCAAAGGGATGTGAGCGACCACCTCCTCTCCCAGCTTATGATGGACTTTCTGACCCAGATGAACACATTGCATCAGTCAATGCTACCCTGAACTTCTTAAGGGTCAGTGGAGCAATTAGATGCAGAATATTTCCAACTACTCTGAGAAAGGGAGCTATGGCTTGGTACCACAGCCTAGCTCCTCGCTCCATAACCTCATGGATGGATCTGTCCGACCAATTCCGCAGGCACTTCACTGCTTCCCGCAAGCAACCAAAGACCGAAGCAGTCCTGGACGCCATCTTCCAAGCTGATAATGAATCTCTCCGCAGTTTCATAGAGAGGTTCAACAAAGAAGCCGTCCAGGTAGAAACAACTGATGATATGAAGAAATACTTGCTCCAAAGGGGCCTTAGGCCAAACTCCGACTTTGCTAAAGCCGTTGGAATCGAAAAACCGCGCACCTTTAGCGACCTCCTCCTCAAATCTCAACCCTACATCCAATATGAAGAGCAACAAGCTGCAGATGCTGCCCGTTATGGGCGAGCAGGAAACAGTCAACCTGCTCCTCGTTCAAATGCTGAACAGTCCAGCCGAGGAGGAGGAAGACGAAGAGGCGAAAGGCCTAGGGAACCCCGTGGACCTCCTAGCACGTTCAGCAACTATACTCCCCTTAGCAAAACCCAAGAAGAAATTTGGAAAGAGTGCAACTCAGCTGAGTTCACTAAGGCAGGAATTAAATTTCCAAGACAACAACCCACAAAGCCTGGCCAAGACAAGAGCAGGTACTGCAAGTACCACAAAGGTTACGGCCATCTGACTGACGATTGCATACAACTAAAAGACGCCATTGAAATTCTGATTAGAAATGGGCAAATCAAACAATACGTGAAGAGGGGCAATGCTCCCCGGGCAGAAGCTGCTGAGACCAGCAACACTGAAGAAGCTGCACCAGAAAAATCCGGGCACAAGCCAGTTGCCCTTGCCATCTCCAGACCTGAAGATTTCTTCGTCCCTGACTACTTGGATGACACCTACGTTGCTCCTACACTGAACAAATGGGACGCACTTGCCCAAGCTATGGTGATCTCTGGTGGAGGTTTTGACAAACAGACTGTGGGATCCATCAAGAGAAAATTTGAAGAATTGATAGATGGCTCTTCCAACCTGAGTGCAACTTTGGATAAACCGAAAGGGCAATCGAAGCCCTTAGCCTTCTATATGGAAGAGCTGCCCGGTGGAACTGCAAACTCCCAGATACCCCTGCTCATCAGAGTAGACATGGCAAATATGGACGTCCGCAGGGTACTGGTCGACCAAGGAAGCTCCTGTGATATCATGTATTCCCAACTTTTCAAGACTCTGCAACTAGATGAAACCTACCTCACTCCTTATTTTGGATCTGATCTCTCCGGATTTAATGGAGCAACAACTAAGCCATGGGGCTATGTGGACCTGCTAGTCACCGTTGGCTCTGAAGAAACTGCAAAAACTATCAAAGTGAAATTCCTGGTAGTAGACTGCCCTTCTCTCTACCAGTGTATCCTGGGCCGAACAGCTATTGCTGACTTAATGGTTGTCCCTTCAACCGCCCACCTCAAGATGAAGTATTATACTCATAAAGGCCAAGTTGCGACACTGCATGGAGACATTGAAGCTGCAAGGAGAGTCTTCAATGCGTCCTCCAAAGGAAATGAATATATCGGGCAGCTCCCCGAGTCCAAGAAGTCCAAGGCAACAACTTCCCTGCCCTTGCCAGAAATCAGCTCCATCGACCTCGACAGCCGCTTTTCCAAACAGGAAAACAAAGATGAGAAAAAGCTCCGCAAGGAGAAGAAGGAAGACGACGAGGCAAGCCATGAGCACCGTCGTCCGGTTCCAGACGGGGAGTTCGAGCTGATGCCCTTCGGAGAAGACCCGAGCAGGGCAGTGAAGATTGGGACTGGGCTCCCCGAACTTGCTAGGAAGCAACTTGAAGCCTGCTTGAAGGAAAATGCTGATCTGTTCGCCTGGCACGCCTCCGAGATGCCCGGCTTGGACCCCAACATAGCATGTCACCAGCTGACTATTGATCCCACTGCACTTCCCATTGTACAACGTAGGCGTAGGCAGTCTCCTGAGAAATCGGAGGCTGCAGAAAAATGTGTAAAAGACCTCCTAGAGGCAAATTTTATTTCGGAGGCCAGGTATACAACCTGGCTGTCCAACGTTGTACTCGTCAAAAAATCTAATGGAAAGTGGAGGATGTGTTGCGACTATACCGATCTTAACAGGGCTTGCCCTAAAGACTCTTATCCCTTACCTTGCATTGATAGACTTGTTGATAATTCTTCTGGCTTTAAATTATTGTCTTTTATGGATGCTTATTCAGGTTATAACCAAATTCCAATGGCAGTAGCAGATAGAGAAAAAACAGCTTTCATGACCGAGTCGGGCAACTATTACTACAACGTAATGCCCTTCGGTCTCAAAAATGCAGGAGCTACATACCAGCGAATGATGAACAAAGTCTTCCGAGGACAAATAGGAGACATGCTCGAGGTATACATGGACGACATGATCGTAAAATCCCCCGAGGAACTCGACCATGTCGTGCACCTTCGAAAGGTGTTCGAGCAGGCCAGGAAATACAACATGAGATTCAACCCAGAGAAGTGCACCTTCGGGGTCCGAGCAGGTAAATTCCTGGGATTTTACCTAACCGAGCGAGGAATTGAAGCCAACCCTGACAAGTGCAGAGCTTTTGCCGAGCTCCCCACTCCGAGCGATAAGAAGTCCATACAAACTCTTAATGGAATGCTAACATCGCTTTCCAGATTCGTATCCAAATCAGCACAACATGCACTCCCCTTTTTCAAACTACTAAAGAAAGAAGCAGTCTTCGAATGGACAGATGAATGCGAGCAAGCTCTCCAACATCTGAAAAAGGCCTTATCAGAGCCACCTGTCCTCTCACGACCAAGTGACGAGGAGGTATTATACCTGTACCTTTCCATCGCCTCAGAGGCTGTAAGTGCAGCTCTTATTCGTGAGACAAATGAAGGGCAGAAACCAGTATACTTTACGAGTAAAGCCTTGCAGGGTCCTGAACTAAGATACCAACAAATTGAAAAAATAGCCCTTGCACTAGTTTATGCTGCGAGGAGACTAAGACATTATTTCTTGGCCCATACAATTGTGGTCCGAACAGACCAACCAATCAAGTCTTTGCTTGGCCGACCAGATATGGCGGGCAGGATGCTCAAATGGTCCCTCGAACTCTCAGAATTCGACATTCGTTACGAGAGCAGAAAAGCCCTAAAAGCCCAAGTCCTAGCTGACTTCGTCGCAGAGATGACGAGCTCCTCCCCTACAGTGGACGGAGCAGATAAATGGACAATCTTTGTGGATGGAGCATCAAGCGCCACAGGAGCAGGTGCAGGTATCATTCTTGAAAATGAGAATGGCTTACTAATCGAGGTCTCCCTAGCACTATCTTTCCCAACTTCAAACAACCAAGCAGAGTATGAAGCATTCCTCGCTGGACTACGTTTGGCCGAGGACTTGCAAGCCAAGGAGATAAAAATCTACACAGATTCGCAACTGGTCGCCTCACAGGTGCTAGGAGAGTATCAGACCAAGAATGATAACCTCTCTGAATACCTAGTGCTAGTAAAGGAAAAGATCACAAAGTTCAACTCTGTTGAAATATTACATGTTCCCCGCGAACACAACAAAAGGGCAGATATCCTGTCCAAACTGGCAAGCACAAAAAGGAAGGGCGGAAACAAATCTGTCATCCAAGAGATACTCCCTCGTCCAAGCATAGAAAAACCAAGCAAGGTTGTGGACATAAACGTCATTGGAGACAAAGACTGTTGGATGACTCCAGTATACAACTTCCTCGAGCACGGAACTCTCCCTGACGACCAGAAACAAGCAGCTATAGTCAGACGAAGAGCCTGCTCCTATGTCATCCTTGATGGAAAATTATACAGGAGAGGATTTTCCATTCCTCTCCTAAAATGTGTGGACGAGGACACAGCAGATTACATCCTGCGCGAGGTCCATGAGGGCATTAACGCCCAGCACCTGGGAGGAAGGTCACTTGCCAGGAAAGCTTTACGAGCAGGGTACTATTGGCCTACTATGCAACAGGACGCCAAAGACCACGTAAAAAAATGTGACAAATGCCAAAGGCATGGGGATATGCACTTAGCTCCCCCTCGAGAACTAAAATCTTTGTCTTCCCCCTGGCCCTTCGCCTGGTGGGGCATGGACTTACTTGGTCCTTTTACCAAAGGACTTTATCAAAATCGCTACCTAATAGTAGCAGTAGACTACTTCACAAAGTGGGTGGAAGCCGAACCCCTCTCCGACATCACATCACTCAGAGTCCTGCGCTTCTTCAAAAGAAATGTGCTAGCTAGATTCGGAATACCACAGGTGGTAGTCACAGACAACGGAACACAGTTTACAGACAAAGATTTTCAAGCATTCCTTGTTGCCCTGGGCACCAAGCAGCACTTCACATCGGTCGAGCACCCCCAAACCAACGGGCAAGCTGAAG
Organism: Trifolium pratense; assembly: GCF_020283565.1. Taxonomy (NCBI): domain Eukaryota; kingdom Viridiplantae; phylum Streptophyta; class Magnoliopsida; order Fabales; family Fabaceae; genus Trifolium; species Trifolium pratense. Next base: position 41,011,537 of record NC_060064.1, on the reverse strand, counting down.
CAGCCAACAGAGTAATCCTGAGAGGGTTACGAAGAAGACTCGACCAAAACAAAAAGAAATGGGTAGAAGAGCTTGACAATGTACTCTGGGCCTATCGAACAACCCCACACTCCACAACCGGAGAGACCCCCTTCCGAATGGTATACGGAACGGAGGCAGTTATCCCCGTAGAAATTGGGGAACCATCTCGCCGGACTGAGCAACCTCTAGATGAGGAGCAAAATGACGAAGCACTTCGAGAGGAGCTTGACCTCGTCGAAGAAATTCGAACAGGAGCTTCCTTAAAAGAGGCCACCCTGAAGCAGAAAATAGCTGCCCGTCATGACACCAAAGTCATCAAAAGGGAATTCGAGGTGGGCAGCCTCGTCCTAAGACGCAACGCAGACTCCCAGGATGGCAAACTTGCACCCAATTGGGAAGGACCATACCGCGTCATTGATAAAACAGAAAATGGTGCATACTATCTCGAGGACCTTCGAGGAAAGAAACTTCCTCGACCTTGGAATGCCCAGAAATTGAAACAATATTACAACTAAGTTATTGCCACACTAAAAGGCTGCTCGCACTTCAGAACACAACGAATCGAGCACCTTAAACAACGGAGGGCACCATGGCACACGTGCTCATCTAAAACCATAGCAGGGGAACTAATTCACCATAAGGGAAATGGAACTCCTGCTAGGCGAGGATAACTCTCGAAACGAGCCCATCGTCCCCGTGCCACGACCTAGCACCCAGCTCGCGATGGGAGGTTCAGGTTGCGAAGAAGGGTACACTAGCGTGCTTGTATTCGCGTAACTTAGAAACAACTCTAAGTGATTATACAGTTCTCTAAACTGTTTAAGTCAAAACAGAGGAGACTACCCTCAATAAAACATGCTCAGTATCAAGCAGGGGAAACCTCCCCGGCAAAATAACAACGAGCGCAGCATTCATACATGCAAAAATATGATAAGTATACAAAATAGGCATAAAAATAAACAGGCAAAACTTAGCACACCAACTTGCTCGAATGAGCATACCAGCATGCCAGACGAGCACCTCAATAACGGGGAGGTAAACTCCCCGGCACGAAATTTAAACAACACATTTCGTTAAGTTAAAATGGGGACAAGCTCCCCGGCTCAGATTTTGAGCAATAAATTAGCATAAAATTTGGTTAAGTTAAAAGTAGGGACCAGACCTCCCCGGTTGAAATTTTTAACAACAAATTTCATGAAAAATTTTCCAAGTTATGAGAAGGGGAGGCTCCCCGGTTGAAATTTTTAACAACAAATTTCATGAAAATTTTTCTAAGTTATGAGACGGGGAGGCTCCCCGGTTGAAATTTTTAACAACAAATTTCATGAAAAATTTTCTAAGTTATGAGACGGAGAGGCTCCCCGGTTGAAATTTTTAACAACAAATTTCATGAAAAATTTTCTAAGTTATGAGACGGGGAGGCTCCCCGGTTGAAATTTTTAACAACAAATTTCATGAAAAATTTTCTAAGTTAAAAAATAAGGAAACATACATGCGAGCAGGTATAGACGAGCAGTTATATACAAGCATATATAAATAAAACGGGCACCTGCCCGGAATTGTCATAAATATCAAACGGGGACAAAAGCCCACTTGTTCCAAAATTACAAACCATGGCTCAAAGGCCCCAAAAATTCAAAGAGACAAAATAAATTACAATAGAAAGGAAATTACAATAGAAGGCCGGGGACATCTACTCCTCGCACCTATCCTCCTGCTCGTGCCCGTCGCCTTGCTCGTCTTCTTGACCCTCCTCGAACGCCACATCAACATCATCCTCTTCCTCATCAGAGTCGGCCAGACCAGCTGGGATAACAATCTGCCCATCCTTGACCTGCCCGTTCACATGCATTCCCCGGGTCACCAATTCCACGTCAGGATTAAGGCACTGGATTTGCTGCACGGCATTCCCAAAGGCATACTCAGTGCCCTCTACAAGGTCATGGGACAGCTGAGCTATCACCTTGACCAAGTCTGCTCGGCTGGTCAACCCTTCGGCAGCCTTGTGCTCATTCTCGCCCGGCGCCATAGCAGCAGTGAGCCTTGCAATCTCAACCCGAGCAGCTTCCAACTCCTCTCCCCTTTTACGGTGCTCGTCCAGCTGGTCACCCCAATGTTTTTGCTTCTCCTTTAGGTCTTCCACAGCAATTTTGAGCTGGTTGATCCGACCTTTGGACCGCTCATGCCTGGCCTGGGCAGTGTTCAGCTGCTCGACTAAGGACTCCCGCTCGTCACCAAGGACAAGGGAGCTCGAGACCATCCGCACCATAGCAGCCATGTCACGAGCATGCTGCTGCCTACGGGCCTCTGGTTCCTGGTCAAGAATGGCAGCCCTTTCAGTTTCAAAGACCTCCGGAGGATACTTCTCAAAAAATCTGTCCACGGTAAAGCACCGAGGAACTGGAAACTTGCTGCATCCTCCCATGCCCGCATCTTCAACCGGGGGATCTTCTTCTCTTGTCCTCTTCGCTGGAGGAGGCCGGGGAGCTGAGGTAGGGGTGCCCGAACCAACACCCGAGGTCCCAATAACCTGCACGGAAGGGGTCCCCGGCCTCACTTCCTGGGAAGCCCTGGCAACAATCTTCTTTTTTCCTCGGCCAGACCTGCTCGCCTTCTCATCCTGCTTGGCCTTCAACATGCGCTCGGCAATGGTTTCCATTTCGTCTGCAAATAAAAGACGAGCACGTTAGTAAAAGACGAGGAATGCACACAACAATAACATAAATTTTTCTAAGTTAAAAAGAAAAGAAACAATACCCAAACACAATTTAACCTCCCCGGCATTTCTGCACTTAAGGAGGATCCTAGTATTAATGAGACGAGGAGAGGCCTTAGGCACCCCGTGTTCATCTCTTATGGTAACTCCCTTACGAGTCGTCCAGACCCCGGGAGTAAAACCGGCCACAAAGGTCTTCAGACTTTCGAAGGCAGCCATGTCCTCGGGAGACAAGTCTGCGTCCCCGGTTGTATATTCCTTAGGCTCCTTCAGGAAATGGGTGTACGACCAGCTTAACGGAAACTTAGGGACTGCCCGAACTATAACTTGCCCGCTGGCATCCTTACGGGCAACACCTTGCTCGTCCCTATCTTCCTCCAGCTCCATTAAACTCTCCCGGGCAGATGAAGACTCTGGCCGGACAACATAATACCTCTCTTTGAAATCCTTAACGGAATCCACAAACATTTTGAATAACTTAACATCCTCGTGATGCTTTAATGAAACCCAATTCTGACGAGGTGCTCGCCCAACCTCCCTCGTCGGCTTACGCTGAATCTTGAAGATTCTAAAGAAAAGGGGAAGAGTGGGAAGAACGCCTTTATACGTACAGAGGTGCTCGAACCCCATAATAAAAGACCACGAGTTTGGATGCAGCTGCGACGGAGCCACCTGCAAGGCTTTAAGCACGCTGGCCGCAAAGGGGCTGAACGGCAGCCTGAGCCCCATCTCCTTAAATACAAATTCGTACATAGCGAAATCATGCCCGTCAAAAGACGAGCACACCCGTTCACCCTCCCCGGGTATACGGGTCGACCAATTTTGAAGCCCGTCTGCTCTCTGCTGCTCGACGGTCATATATAATCTTGGATCCTGGGAAGTAAGCGCCGAGGCTATTCCCCGGGGTTCTGGAGCAACCCAATCCAGCGCAGGATCGGTTATGCAGTCGACCAACGTATACTTCTCCGCACCCTGGCTTTCCACAACCTCCTCGGATTCTGACATTTTACAACCTGAAATGCAGCAAAAACAAAGTGAATTCGATGATCAAATCCACCCTTTCACCGCAATTCAAGTGAAAGGGCGCAGGATAGGACGAGGACGCTGTCCCCGACCAAAGCCCTTTTCAAATGGCAATTAAAATCAAACCGAGGAGGGTAAGGCAGGCAAAAACGGGGAGGTAAGCTCCCCGGCACTAAGGTTGTATAACGCAATTTCTTCTAAACTTCTAAATTAAGGACGGGGAGGTAAGCTCCCCGGCATGAAATTTAAACAGCAAATTTCATGAGAATTCTCAAATTAAAGACGGGGAGGTAGGCTCCCCGGTTGAAATTTTAACAACAAATTCTCAGCAAAATTCTCCAAGTTAAAAAAGGGGGAGATAGGCTCCCCGTCACTTAATAAACTATCCAAAGTTTGAAACGGGGAGATAGGCTCCCCGTCGCTAGTCATCTAACCTAAAGTTTTAAAGGGGAGGAAAGCTCCCCGGCACTAAGTTCATATGGTGCCCGGCACATTCATCTTAATGTTCATAAATTCATACAATCTTCATGAAAAAAAAACGCCCAAAGCTGGGCAGGAACAACAAAAAATGGATCTAAAGAGGAAAATTTGAAAGAATTACCTTGAATATGAAGAAAATCTGAAGAACGATTTGACTAGTGAATTGGAACTTCAGAGAGATTCACGATTGAAGAGAGAGAGTGAAAAGTAAAAATGAAATTCACTCTCCTCTATTATATAGACCAAGCCAGGGGAGTGAAGAGACGCTTTGATCCAAGGGTCCTTACACTCCCTCGTAAAAATCAAAGCAGTAAATGCACCCTTTCACATCCCCAATGAAAAAGGATGCTCGAATTTCACTCGAGCAAGTCCTCAAGCAAAAGGCTGCGCTTTGCAGAAAACCTCCTCGTTGCTAACTTCTTCGTCATAGCAACGAGCAACAATTCCCTCTTATAAATTATCTCCTCGTCATAAGTACGAGCAACAAATCCTTCTCGTAGTTATCTCCTCGCAGTAGATACGAGCAGAATACTAAATATCCTCGAAAAACCACTTCGAGCAAAACATTGCAGATACTTGCTACGAGCAAGGCTTTGACGAGCAACTTCCTCGTCCACTTTTGTTCAAGAGAGGTTGCAAGGAGATTTCCTTCTGGACTTGGGCACACATCTAAAGTCATCACTCCTATGCCTAGGAGCAACGGCTTGGGGGGCTCCTGTTCTGGACTAGACTAATGCTAGTCCACCTAGACCCTCACAAAGTCCACATGGCTTGCCCAACCACCTCCATGTCAGCATGGCACAACCTCTCCACCAAGATAGGGTAAAATTACCACTCTACCCACTATCTAAGGGGAATATCTTGGCAGTCCCTCTTAATGGGCCTTGGCTAATCCAGCCCATTAAGAGGACCTTTGGCCCAGAGCTGGGGGCTATAAATACTCTCCCTCATGGGAGAGCAAGGTAGAACACTATTCATTATCACAATTACTCTCTCTCTCTAACTTCTCTCTAGTATCTCTTTTGCTCTCTATTCCTTGTCTGACTTTGGCATCGGAGCACCTGCAGGTACAACCCCCCCCTCTGTGGATCATCTGCTCGGATTACTGCCTACCACCTGCTCAACGGACTTCCAGCTGGCCTTCTACCTGTTCTGATCAACAGTTAAGATCACATGATGTGGATGATTTCATACAAAGATTTAATTTGTCAGTGCCAATTAAGCAATATAGATATGCAGAAGTGAAAAGAATGACAAATTCATTCAGAGATAAATTAGGTCAAGGAGGATATGGTGTTGTGTACAAAGCAAGCTTACCTGATGGTCGTCAAGTGGCAGTTAAAATTATAAACGAGTCAAAGGGAAATGGAGAAGAATTCATAAATGAAGTTGCTAGCATTAGTAGAACGTCACATGTGAACATCGTCACACTTTTGGGTTTTTGTTATGAGAACAAAAGAGCACTAATATATGAATTCATGCCCAAAGGATCATTAGATAACTTCATTTGTAAAAGCGGATTTCCTAATGTTACTTGTAATTTGGATTGGAAAACAATGTACCAAATTGCAATCGGCATTGCTCGAGGTCTAGAATACCTGCATCAAGGATGTATTTCAAGAATTTTGCATCTTGATATTAAACCCCAAAACATTCTTTTGGATGAAGATTTTTGCCCAAAAATCTCTGATTTTGGACTGGCTAAAATATGTCAAAGAAAGGATAGTATTGTTTCAATGTTGGGCACAAGAGGAACTATAGGATTCATAGCACCAGAAGTATTTAGCCGAACATATGGCGGAGTTTCTCACAAGTCTGATGTATACAGTTATGGTATGTTAATCATAGAAATGATCGGAGGAAGAAAGAATTCTCACACTGGAGGGTCATGTACTTCTGAAATGTTATTTCCAGACTGGATTTATAAGGATCTCGAGTTAAGTAATAACTTTGTAAATTGTTTATCAAATTCAGAGGAAGAAAACGATGTGGTGAGAAAGATTACTATGGTTAGTTTATGGTGCATTCAAACAAATCCATCGGACAGACCATCGATGAGTAAAGTATTAGAAATGCTACAAGGGCCACTTCAGTCGGTGCCGTATCCTCCAAAGCCTTTCTTATATTCTTCCGAAATTCCATCATTACAAATTTCATACGAGTCTTCCAAAAATTTGTTAGAGAGAAATTCAATACCTTAACTGAAGAATGAATCCAGAAAACGTGATTGTATATTTTTTGGGATTTGAGTACAAAAGACCTGTCTCTTTGGTTGAACTTCTAAACGTATTCATATTATTTTTTGTTGGTAATTTTCTAGATAATAATTAATGACTTTGTAGATTATATTTATATATTATATTATATGCATTCATCTTCAATTCATAATTTAATGTCTATTGTTTCCGATTTGTTTTAAGCAACATATCCAACACCCCAAATTTTTCAAGACCAAATAATTAGGTCATATGAAGGCCTCAAATAAGAGTATCGAAATCAAGAAGACGGAGAAAACTAACCTGATGAATTGAATTGATTGCTGAAAGGGGAATTGATATGCATTAAGAAACAATTTGATATAATCAGAAATTGATGCAAATAAAATGTTTTTATGATGCATCTGAAGTTATGGCATGAACATTGTCAAATTAGGGGTAGCCTGTGTGAATTGATTCACAATTGTAAAATGATCAAACAACAGCACAACATTATAAATTTCTAAGACCCTCATTCTCACTCATTCTATTCTTTGGTGATTCTATGAGCCTCTCCAAACTACGATGCCAAATTTCCTAACCTATTTGTTAGAAAGCTGTTTTTTTTTCCTTCATCTATTCAGAGTGACAGTGGTTGGATTTTCGTGCAGGTTTTTCATCTATTCCCGGTGCTTGAATTGGATCTTTGTGCAGCTTTGGCATTAAGATTTGATAGGGTCGTGACTAAAAACTTGACCCCTATAGACATTTTGACTACCAATACAAATATTGGGGTGGATAGTGCGCGGATATGGGCGGGTTCGGGCCCAAAGTTATCACTTTTTTTTCCTACCCCAACTTTTATCCCTTTATTCCTACAAACTAATTGTTTTTCCAATTTTATCCCTATCACTTCACCCCACAAAATATTAAGTTTTCCAGAATTAAAAATGAATTACAAACCGGAAGAGATCGGGAATGATTTCCGGTTTCCTCTCATTCCCTTAGGTTTCACCGTCTCTTTCACCCTTCCATGACTCCCTCCCTCTACCAATTCCTTCTCCGAATCCTTAAGTGATATAATTTCTTCCTTCAGTAAATGGTACCGATAGTGGGTTGTGCTAAATTCAAGGAAAAACAAATGGAGTTTCCTTAAATCACTCAAAGGTTGTTTCTTTGCAAGAATTTGGCGGTGAATCATCATGTGGTTTTAAACTTAACCATGTTAGTGTTTTGGTCAAAGGGTGTACTTAGATTCATGATAATTTGGATGATTTATTTGTATTCTTGTTGAATACAAATTATCATGCTATGTGGGTTGAGCTATTTGTAGACAAAATTTGTATGTTGTTCATGATAAACCTGGTGCTTTGATTTTTTTTAAATTTCATGAAATTTGTAGTTTTTTTTTTTTACAAAGTGAAAATGAAATTTGTTATTGTATTGAATATTACCTGAAAATTTTGTTCATGTGTTTCGCAAACTTTTTTGAAGTGTTATGGATTTACAATTTGATTATCGGAAAACTTTTTCTTTTGGTTTACTATTACTGGAAAACTTTTTGTAGTTGTGAATGTTACCGGAGAACTTAGTTAATGTGTTCACAATGATAGAAGGGTAAAGTTGGAATTTTTTATATTTTTTTGGGGTAAAGGTATAAAAGTTGGGGTAGGAAAAAAAAATTTCTCCGGTCTAAACCACAAAGTCAAAAATAAGGCCCAATCCGTCCAAAAAATGAAGATCGGTTTTCACGGATTTGGGTTTGCGATTTTAGCGCGTTCCCAGGCAGTTTGAAGCGGTTAAACATAAAAAAAATAAAAATAATAACAAACCCAAAAATTGGAGTTTAGATCCATAAAATATGCAATCGGAGCTGAAAGAATCATGAAACAAACACAAAAGGAAAGTCTTAGAAACCCTAAATCGACATAAAAAGTAAGAAAAAAAATTAAAATCGCAAATAAAATTAAAATATAACATTTGATTTCAACGAAGTTAAACAAACAAGATGAATTATGATCAAGTTTTGGGTTTCAAAATGTTTCAGTCTCCGTGGGTTTGAGATGAAGTGAGAAAGTGTGTAGAGGAGACATGAGAAGAGCCTAGATTCGGCATTTTGATTTACTCATGCGGGCGGATTTCGGGCACCGTCGGTCCAGGTCCTCTACTCGGACTCACCCCTTACCAACCCAGTTTAAACCAATTTTTTCAACCCGCTAACCCACGACCCATTATAAACCGCCCAAATCTCTAATTTTTGGGTGGGTTTTGTTGGGTTCGGACGGGCCTCGGTTTTTTACCCAACCCCTAACAAAGATGGGGGTTTAAACTTGACCAAAAATAAAACAATGGAGTTAAATTTTGACAAATAAATATAGAGTAAAATGTCAAATACCCCCTGAAATTTCAAATTTTGTCAAATACCCATGAAATTTGGAAATAGGAAAATACCCCCAAAAATTTTAAAAAGTCAATCGAATTACCCCCTGCTCCGTTTACACCGTCTATTTTGATGACGTAGCTGTTAACTGCATACATAGCACCTGCCAATCAGAGTCCACGTCACTGACACTCATTTGAGTGGGGGTATTTGACCGAAATTGGTAACAAATATACCATTATAATAGTCATATTCAATGAAGATATGAAATTTTAACGGTCAAATACCCCCTAAAATTTATAACTTATTGTCCAAATACCTTCAGTCAAATTGCCCCATGTGACGTGACATCCTAATACTTTACAGATCATCATGCCACGTCACCCTTATTAGCCACATCATCGCACTTAACGGAACAAAATAATGGAGGGGGCAATTTGATTGACATTTTACAATTTTAGGGGAGATATTTCTCTATTTCCAAATTTCGGGGAGGATGAGTATAATTATTTGTCTAATTTATATATTATAATTTTTTAAAGGCCCCCCGGATTTTATTTCCTGATTCCGCCACTGGATAGAATCCTACCAAATAAAATTATTATTTTGGAGCCCAAGGGAGGAAATTTTGTCTGCACTACGGTTGCCTTCTTTGATATGAGAAACAATGAAGCGCATGTTCTTAGTTAACTCAACACAATTCAACCACCTATTTTTTAATCTCCAAGGGAGGAAATTACCGGCTTGTAACACGGGGAATGTCTCTACTTATAACTCTTGGAACTTCTTAACACCCCCTTCTCTCATGTATAGTACTATTGACCTCTCGCGTCCAATATTGTTGGGCTTAAGCCGAATAGTGTTGGGTGTGAGGGGTTGTGTTACGAAATCTCGCATCGAATGTTACATAGCATAAACATAAATTTATAAGTAAAGACAATTCTCACTTTACAAACCGATTTCATTGGGTTGAGTTAACTCTCTTGGTCTTAAGAAAATGGCCTATCCTTCTTTGGTAATAAGAAATAGAAACACAATGTTTTCCATTTTATCTTATGCTTGATATATATGTTATCATAATAAATCTCAATCACTGTATTTATATTACTTCATTTCTTTTCCTTTAAGTTCAGAAATAGTAAACTGATATACATTATTAATACATGTAGTGATTATTTTGTACATATATTGCGCTAATCTAGTTACATATACCAACTAATTATTTATATATAAATGAATCATAGTAGAACATATACCAATAACTGCTACAGCCTACAACAATGCATCACAACAAAGAAAATTGCACCTATAATTCGTAAGCTTGAACCTTTTGTATTCTTTTTATTTGTTTATGTGGACCTTTTTTTCACTTTTTCTTTAAATCATTTTTATTACTTATGCATGATCACTCGCGGTGATTATTGACTCTAATGTTTTAATTCACCAAAAAGGTGAATGAACCAAGCACAACAAACAAAAAATGAACATAAATTTAGACTTAAAGATCTTCATGACATTGCATTAGGACCTAAATTTTAGTAGTGGGACATCTTAATCATATTTACCATTTTCACCCAACAATAAAGGAAATTTAACAGAACAAAAGAGGGAAGGAAAGTGTTATAAGATATAGACTTTTTTTTTTGACATCATTTGGACATTGTTGTCGGATGATATTTTGAACTTCCATCATGTGGCTTACCAAAGAAGAAGAACTTAATTGATTTTGTTTTTAGAAATCTTTCTCCACAAGCAACACAAAAAACAAAAATTTCAAGATTTTAAACGTCAACTACTTAAGTAGCGGATAGAATCCACTATTTAAGCAGTGAACTGTAGTATTTTGGTAGCCTGATATATGAACATTGCTACCCTGGCTTACCAATTTATTACAAAAAACAAAAATTGATAAGCAAAACAATTGGTATTTCGATCTCCACAACTAGAAAAGAAAATACATTTTAAAACTATTATTTTCAAAATAGTTTATCAAACACTTTTAGAGTATTTTAATTTTTTTAAAACTATATAACTGTTTGTGAGAAGTGAATAAAACAACCCTTATTTTTCGGTTCTCCATTCTTCCTTCTTTGCTCTGTGTACTTTATGAGTGCGTTTGATCTGCTAAAAAACAAGGGATTGTACTGGACAACTTTTGTTGTATCCTGTTTGATTTGAAACTGGTTATGGGACTGGACAAATTAGGTAGCAAGGGACATAACAAAAACAAGTTTTTTTGTCCCTCACTAAACCACATGACAACTTTTTGTCCACAGTAGTACAACTATAAAAAATACGAAAATACCCATTTTATTTTCGAATATAAACATTATCGCCCTATATCTGGTACAGTTGTGTTCCTGTCCTGTATTATCTTGTTTTGTCATGTGCTGTTTTGTTCAGTTCTTGCTGTTTTACGAATCAAACACATTGTTTTGCTAGTTTGAATTGTTAGAGTAGATAAGAATTTAGAAATATATATATATATATATATATATATATATAGGGGGCTGCTAACTTAGACCCAGTTGGGTCTAAGTTAGCAAGGTGCACCTTTTCAGTTGGACAAAAATACCCATTTTTTTAATTTTTGAAAAAATAGAGCAACAGGGGCATTTATGTAATTTACCCAACAGTACACGCGCCCCCACCTTCTTTTCCCACCCCCAGGACACGTGGCAGCGTGTTATTGGACAAAATCCAAGCGCGTGCATCACACGCGCCGACAGGCGCACGTGGGTGAAGGCCACACGCGGAGAGAGAAAGCTTTTAAAAAAGAAAGGCCACGTGTCAGCATATGATTGGCTGCGTTAATTTTTTTCCATTTAATACTTTAAACTCGATTATTTCGTCGTAAATTAATTTTTTATTTTTTATTTTTTATACCAAAATTCATAATTTTTTTTCTCTACAAATAGAGACTTGGTTCGTTTGATTTGGACACAGAAAAAAAAACCCAATTTTTCACTACCTTAATCTCATTTTTCACTACCTTACATCAACTCACTGAAACCATTCTACCAGGAAAATGGTTTCAGAGTACAAATCTCTGAAACCATTCTACAAGCTAAATGGTTTCAGAAGCAAATAACTAATAATCAACTTACTGAAACCATTCTACCAGCAAAATGGTTTCAGATTACAACTCTCTGAAACCATTGTACCAGATAAATGGTTTCAGAAGCAAACACAATTAATAAATTACTCACTGAAACCATTCTACCAGTAAAATGGTTTCAGAATACAACTATGTGCAACCATTCTACAAGCTAAATGGTTTCAGAAGCAAATAACTAATAATCAACTTACTGAAACCATTCTACCAGCAAAATGGTTTCAGATTACAACTCTCTGAAACCATTGTACCAGATAAATGGTTTCAGAAGCAAACACAATTAATAAATTACTCATTGAAACCATTCTACCAGTAAAATGGTTTCAGAATACAACTATGTGCAACCATTCTACCAGTAAAATGGTTTCAGAAGCAAACATTAGTTTTTAATTACCGTTTTATCTCATTTAATTAACTAAAAATAGTTTCAGGTCTCCAAAAATTTCATAAAATATACCAAAAGTTCCAGAATATTATCAACTATTTTTCTGGTATAATGGTTTCAGTGAGTTGGTTGAGTGGTGCGTGTTAAATTATAACACACAAGTAACGTATTTAGTAGACAAAAAATGAGATTAAGGTAGTGAAAAATTGCGTTTTTTTTTCGGTGTCCAAATCAAACGAACCAAGTCTCTATTTGTAGACAAAAAAAAATTATGAATTTTGGTATAAAAATAAAAAAATAAAAAATTAATTTACAACGAAATAATTGAGTTCAAAGTATTAAATGAACAAAAATCACGTCCAGCCAACCATTTTGTGACACGTGTCCTACTTTTAAAAAGCAAATGTTTCTCTCTCCAGGTTGTAATCCAGTGTGTCGCAGGCGCTGGAATCGGATGGATCAGGATGATCTGGGCTGTCTGATTGATCAGACAGTCTTGATGAGATCAGATCTTGGCTGTCTGATGGAAATCAACGGTCTGTAACCATGGTCCTTCGGTACGCGCGCGACACTGGATCCGCGTCTATTAATGGTTTCATAAGGTGGGGCGCGTGTATATGGTTGGTAAAATTACAGAAATGCCCTTGTTGCTCTATTCTTTCAAAAATTAAAAAAATGGGTATTTTTGTCCAACTGAAAAGGTGCACCTTGCTAACTTATATATATATATATATATATATATATATATATATATATATATATATATATATATATATATATATATATATATGGGGTTTTCTAACTTAGACCCAGTTGGGTCTAAGTTAGCAAGGTGCACCTTTTCAGTTGGACAAAAATACCCATTTTTTTAATTTTTGAAAGAATAGAGCAACAAGGGCATTCCTGTAATTTACCCAACAGTACACGCGCCCCCACCTTCTTTTCCCACCCCAGGACACGTGGCAGCGTGTGATTGCACAAAATCCAAGCGCGTGCATCACACGCGCCGACAGGCGCGCTGGGTGAAGGCCACACGCGGAGAGAGAACCCTTTTAAAAAAGAAAGGCCACGTGTCAGCATATGATTGGCTGCGTTAATTTTTTTTTCATTTAATACTTTAAACTCAATTATTTCATTGTAAATTAATTTTTAATTTTTTTATTTTTATACCAAAATTCATAATTTTTTTTCTCTACAAATAGAGACTTGGTTCGTTTGATTTGGACACAGAAAAAAAAACCCAATTTTTCACTACCTTAATCTCATTTTTCACTACCTTACATCAACTCACTGAAACCATTCTACCAGGAAAATGGTTTCAGAGTACAAATCTCTGAAACCATTCTACAAGCTAAATGGTTTCAGAAGCAAATAACTAATAATCAACTTACTGAAACCATTCTACCAGCAAAATGGTTTCAGATTACAACTCTCTGAAACCATTGTACCAGATAAATGGTTTCAGAAGCAAACACAATTAATAAATTACACACTGAAACTATTCTACCAGTAAAATGGTTTCAGAATACAACTATGTGCAACCATTCTACAAGCTAAATGGTTTCAGAAGCAAATAACTAATAATCAACTTACTGAAACCATTCTACCAGCAAAATGGTTTCAGATTACAACTCTCTGAAACCATTGTACCAGATAAATGGTTTCAGAAGCAAACACAATTAATAAATTACTCATTGAAACCATTCTACCAGTAAAATGGTTTTAGAATACAACTATGTGCAACCATTCTACCAGTAAAATGGTTTCAGAAGCAAACATTAGTTTTTAATTACCGTTTTATCTCATTTAATTAACTAAAAATAGTTTCAGGTCTCCAAAAATTTCATAAAATATACCAAAAGTTCCAGAATATTATCTACTATTTTCCTGGTATAATGGTTTCAGTGAGTTGGTTGAGTGGTGCGTGTTAAATTACAACACACAAGTAACGTATTTAGTAGACAAAAAATGAGATTAAGGTAGTGAAAAATTGCGTTTTTTTTCGGTATCCAAATCAAACGAACCAAGTCTCTATTTGTAGACAAAAAAAAATTATGAATTTTGGTATAAAAATAAAAAAATAAAAAATTAATTTACAACGAAATAATTGAGTTCAAAGTATTAAATGAACAAAAATCACGTCCAGCCAACCATTTTGTGACACGTGTCCTACTTTTAAAAAGCAAATGTTTCTCTCTCCAGGTTGTAATCCAGTGTGTCGCAGGCGCTGGAATCGGATGGATCAGGATGATCTGGGATGTCTGATTGATCAGACAGTCTTGATGAGATCAGATCTTGGCTGTCTGATGGAAATCAACGGTCTGTAACCATGGTCCTTCGGTACGCGCGCGACATTGGATCCGCGTCTATTAATGGTTTCAGAGGGTGGGGCGCGTGTATATGGTTGGTAAAATTACAGAAATGCCCCTGTTGCTCTATTCTTTCAAAAATTAAAAGAATGGGTATTTTGGTCCAATTAAAAAGGTGCACCTTGCTAACTTAGACCTAACTAGGGTCTAAGTTAGAAAATCCCATATATATATATATATATATATATATATATATATATATATATATATATATATATATATATATATATATATTTTGATTTACAATGGGTTAAAGATCGAGCATAGGAACTCTAGTATACTATTCAAAGTCAAACCCCTCACCACTATACTAAACCTAGTGACTTTAGGAGTAATATGTTTTACTAATAATGTTTTTCAAATATGACCCGAATAAAAAAGTTATAATTACCATGGTTGTCTTAGGGTTGCAGGGTGTCCAATGATTGAAGTGTCGTAAGTTCTAATTTTCATTACTTGTTATGGCTCCATGTCTTTTTAGTCTAATTTAATTTTAGTGAATTTTATTGCTTGCTTGTAAAATACTGGCCACATATGTACATAAGTTATTGACTTAGACAAGAGAACCGAAACATGAGAATAGTTTAGGATCTCTTGAGATGATATAGGATAGTTGATTTTAATGATTTTTGTCAATAGAGTAGACATGAGAATATGAGACTTTTTTTTTTGTTTTGTTTTCACCACCAATTTAATCTGGTTCGGGAGTCAGTTCTGGCATCAAGTGATTCCAGCCCCCTTCCGATCGCAGTTGCGGGGATCTAACTGTGGTCCTCCCTACCAAATTCAGCGTCAATCACCACTGAACCAACTAACGATTAGTTGGTTTAGAATATGAGACTTTATTCATGCAGTTGCCAACATACCCCGAGAGGCCACATGAGTTATCTTAGTTTCATCTTTAAACAAACTTGATTCCCATAATGAGAAGAAATATTGGAACGATATATGTAGCAATTTTTTCTGTCACGAACGATATTAGCTAGATGACAATCCATGATTATAAGTTATGTTTATTTAATTGAACATTTATTTAGTTTAAAAAGCTTGAAAGAATTAACCAACTCTCAAAATTAAACAATCATTATTTTAGCTAATTACCGGCATAGAGAAAAAAAATCGATATTCAACGAACCTTATCTTTCTATTATACCCTATTTTTTTTACACACTTTCTCTTTTCAATAAATTTAATATATTATACAAAAAAATTAATATGTTATGTACCAAAAAATTTTTGGAAAAAACTTTAGTTTTCCAAATATATAACATTAATTAGTTTTATTGAAAAAGATAAGAATAATTGATAATGGGTATAATCCACAAAATGTAACCTTAAATTATTAAAACGACAAATAATTTGAAATAATTTTTTACTTTTCTAAAACGATAAATAAAAAGAAACGGAGGGAGTATTAAATTTATTGAAATAAATTATGTTAAAATAAATTAAATTACATTATAATAAAGGTAAAAATAAAAATTAAATGTACGTCTATATGGGCACCTTTGTCATGTAGCTACTTTTTTACCGGTCTTTGTTCGTCTCGTACAAAGATCCGGTTATTAATATATTTTTCCGTTAAAAAAAAATGTACATTGATATATTTATGTCAAGTTAAAATAATTGTTTTTGAAAAATATAAAATAAAATATACATAATAAATGTGAAAACGAGAAGAATATTGAATTTGGAAAATTGGAATTTTTTTATTGAAATAAATTATGATAAAATTAAATTTTACTTTAATTGAGTATATAAAAAATAATTAGAAATTAATCGGGACATGAAGTAAAATATATATACACTATGGATTTATTTTATAAAGTTATATGTAATTTTTTGTTTTATAAGGCCTAACAATAAAACTTGCTTTAGGCTATGGTGAATTATATTTGCTGCTCATTGGTGTCAATGGGTTAGAATAAGATTAATATGCTCCTGAAGCTCAATTAATTATTTTTTTTGCGAAATGTTTCGTTAAACCTGCAATCATTTGAGTTCATCTTTAAATAATCTCCATGCATCTTCAAATGTGAAGTTTTCATGTTCATCTTGATGAAAAATTTGTTTTGCAGCTGAAATGATGTCTCTCTCAATATAAAAAAATAAATAAAATGATGTCTCTCTATGAACTTCTGCTTTTCTGGGTAGCCATAGCTTATTGGTAGTACCCAACAAACTTTTGAATGGCGGAATTTAGTCTTAACTACACATTTGGTCCCTTACGTTTATTTTAGGTTTCAAGTTAGTCATTTCCGTCAATTTTGTCACATGTGGCAGCCAATTTGCATATGTGGACAGACACGTGGCACTTAGACACACTGACACGTGTACTATTCAAACGGTGTTAGTGACAAAACTAACGAAAATGACTAACTTGAAACCTAAAATAAACGTAAGGGACCAAATCGATACTTTTTAAATGTAAGGGACCAAATTGAAACCTAAAATAAATGTAAGAGACCAAATGTGTAGTTAAACCCGAAATTTATTTTGTGCCATCGACTTTTTAGTGCTATCGATTTTCTCTCTTTATAATTCTTGACAATTTTTTAAATTAAAACAAAAAAAAATAAAAGAATTTAAATTCGCTAAAAAATTACCTTAGCTCAAACTATTCTACATTCTAAGACACACACTAACTAAAAATCAGACCTGTTTGTATTGGCTTTTTTTAAAAATGTTTCTTTTTGTAGTGTTTTGTTTTTTTGTTAATTTTTTTAACAAAGAATTTTTTTATAAAAGCTTTAAATGAAAAATCAGTTTAAACAATTTCTCTTAAAACGTCGTTTTAAGTAATTCATCATTTTGTTACAAATTATTTTACATCATAAAATTTCAAAAAATTCTCTAAAAAAAAACTATTTTAAATAGATTTTCATAAAAATCTTTTTTCAGATTTTTTAAAAATTAAAATCTTTAAAATAAATATTTAATTTATTGAATGTCAAAATCACTCTTTTTATTTATAAAAAATTGAATTTAAAATAACATTTTACTATTTTTAATCAAATTATTATAAAAATGATTTTTAAAAATATAATGAAAAATCACTTTTTTAAAGCTAAAACACCCTTTAAAAGTCTAGAGGAATATTTAAATTAGTAGACACAAGCCTAAATAATAAATATTTAGCCACACTTACACAACTAAAAAAAATTAAAGAAAAAATAATTGAGTGATGTGAGATTGTGAGTATTTTTTTTCTTTTCTCTTAAATTATTATTTTTATTTATGAGTGTGTGCTATATAAGTGTTCAATATAAGTGTTTCCCAACGGCTCTCTTGTTATCTTCTCTTCTCTTCTCTCCCCCCACACAAAACAAAACCCTAACGTTTCGTTTTTCCACATCCATCTTCAATCACCGCCGCTTATTCGTTTTTGTTTGTAATTCGTCAATTTCGTTAATGGATTTTACTCGATTCAATTTCGTATTTGGAAACCGCCGCCGTCAGTTTCGTTGATGGATTCTACTCGATTCAATTTCGTTTTTCCACATCCATCTTCAATCACTGCCGTTTATGGATTCTACTCGATTCAGTTTCGTATTTGGGAACCGCCGCCGTCAGTTTCGTTGATGGATTCTACTCGATTCAATTTCGTTTTTCCACATCCATCTTCAATCACCGCCGCTTATAGTATATATATATATATATATATATATATATATATATATATATATATATATATATATATATATATATATATATATATATATCTGTGTGTGTGTGTGTGTGTGTGTGTGTGTGTGTGTGTGTAATTCATCAATTTCGATTCAGTTTCGTATTTGGGAACCGAGAAAGCACTTGATGCAAACTTTGATTTCGTTCGATCGAAAGTATTCACCTTCTTCTCGGTAATTTTGAATTCTCAGGGTTTCGCTTTCACTAATCCAATTCACGGTAATTGTTTCATCTTTTCTTGAAAGAAAAATCAATACTTGATAATAGATTGAATATATAACTATGCTATTAGGATTCTTGATTGTGTAGGCAAGAAAATCTATTACGATTCTTGATTGTGGGAATAAATTTTCTTGGTTTTAAAAATGTCACTGAAATCATCACTTTTCTCATGCAGGAAATTCCCCAAAATGCCACCGCACCGCATCGCCGTTATTATGGAACCGACTTCATGATTCCCTCTCATAAGGAGTTCATGGTGAACCCACAAGATCGAGATGTGCTCACATGGCTGGCTAGGTCAAGTGTAATTCTTCCTCACAATTCCATACGTATTCTATTTCCGTTATTCATTTTCATTTTATTTTCTATATGCTTAATAGTTAGATGTTCAGATTAGGTATTTTTATTATCATAATAACTGTTTTAGGTGAATTAGGCAAATTTTAGTCCATTCATTTTTTATGCTTAATAACTGTGTGTGCATATGCTTTTCTTGAATTAAGAAGAGGTTGACTATAAGTTATTTTATTCTAATTTCCAAATTTGAATTTTGATTTGGCAAGTGATATTGAAATACCATGTATTATTATTGATATATATATATATATATATATATATATATATATATAACTGCTCAGATTAGGTATTTTTATTATCATAATAACTGTTCATTTTCTTATTTTTCTATTCTTACTTTGTTTTTTAGTGAAATAGTTTCAACTCTTTCTTGAAGTTGTTAGATTCATTTGTGCTTATAATGTGACCAATAAGAATAAACCAGCTAAGCTCTTGCTTGAACATGTGCAGTGTTGTCTCATTTATCTCATTTGGAGTTCAATATTGGGAGCTGGCTTCATAGCTATTTGCATTACATGTCTGCTATATTCTTTCCTGGTTTCGTTTGATGAAGAGTGGAATTTGCCATCTATATGCATTTGAGGACCAGTGTTCTATCCATTTTGCAATTCTTCAGTGAGTTATTGCATTTTAAGCTGCACTTTCCACGGGGAATCAATTATTTCTTTTGTCTCTGGTGATTTGTTTCTGCTCATGTTTTATTCTTTAACCTGTGGTAGTTTTGTTTATTATTTGGATTGGGGTTCGTTTTTTTCTTAGCTCTAAGGCTGGTTGTTAGATTATATTGCAATAACTACTTATGTGGTACATCACTTGGCTAGTTGTTATGACTTCTATGATAAATATATGTTTTATGATTAATAAAAAAATTATCTCCTTTCGTGCCCCCAATTGGTTTTGCGCATCAACAGGTTATAATTTTTTTTTTTAAATTTTAAAAAAGACTTTTAATAGCGCTTTTCTAAAAATGGATCGGTTATCAAGAATTATTTGTAAATTTTTAGATTATTGAATATAACTCTTCATTGGATAATCAAGATATGCGTGTATATGTTTTGCAGTGAGCCGAAGTCCGGATATCGATTCTTGATTCAACGGATAATAACGGTTTTTTCAGATAGATAAATCAAATTTCATCAATGAGTTGTTCTTTATTATTCCTTATTTTTTGACTTTGATGCAAGATAAATGAATTGAACTGTGAACGTGTTTTTCTGCAGCGTGGGTTGTCAAAATAATGACTTTCTTCATAGCATGCAGCCTCGAGATTTGATTTGCGATCTTTCTTTAGTAAAAAAAAAGAATAATTCGTATCAATCTTTTTTTTTTTGTTGATTCTTATAGCATATATTTCTTGGTTTTTTTATTTAGTCTTTGGTGTTGCAGTAGAGGATCTGGTTTTGATTTCATGATATCTTGATTAGTTTTACTATTAATTTGTTGGCAGAATGCTGGAGTTCTCATGTGATTTTTCTGTTTTAGGGTGCTTCCAATTTAGTATCGGATTAAGGTAAATGCTTTGCAATACTTGATACATGGTTATAACTAAATGTTGGATTGTGAATTGAAACTGCATCTATTTTCTGCCGTGTCGTCTGTTTGAAGCAATAACTTGCTTTGTAGCATCAAACAATCAAGTTCGTTTTATCACACTCTTCTTGATTGGTAATCATTTTCATATAATTTATTCTCTGGAGTTTTGTTGTCCCCGTGTTGTCAAACTAGTACTCCTTTACACATTAGGTTTTCTTACATAAGTTTTTGACAATCTAATCTTACAGTCAAATTTCCACGATTCTTGAGAAACCAGGACAACTTCGTAAAATCCCTATTGATCAGTGACTTGGCCATATCATTCGTCTCCACCGTAACCTTTGATGTTGTTTCTTATGATCATCTATTTGTTGGGTATAACTTAACTTTGTTGGGCGAGGCTTCAGTTAATCTCTTACTATTTTGTTATATTTATTGTTATATGTGATTTATGCTGCTAAAAAGATATCGGCTTCATTTTACTGTATTTAGGAGGAATCGAAAATTGGGTCATATGGGTACATGATGTGAGAAGTGGATGAAAATTTGTTCCAGTGAATGATCATCTTCTGAATGCTTTAATCTGATCATATCTTCTACGAATCTTTACATTTCAGCTAGTTTACTTAGTATCTACTTCTGCAGTTCTTTTAAGTTATTTGTGTGGGTTTTACAGGGGAGAGGTTCACCTGCTTTCCTTTCAGTCAATAAATGTGCGGAACCGGTGGCAGGCAGAGGTTTACATACTTTTTCATACAGCCTTGGGATAAAACAAGTAATTTTTGGCTTACATATGTATTTGTTTTGGGAGAGTGTTGTAGTTTTTGTGTATCTGTAGCACGTACGCGAGTATGAAGCATTTAAGATTCTAGACTACATAACTTTTCCCTCCCCAAGCTTTAAGTTTGGATTTCCTAATCTCTGTTAAAATCTATGTCTTCACTAATTCTTTTTCGCTTGGTAGGGATTTCCGTATTGATATGCTTTTCTCATAATCTCAAGAATTTCACACAATCACATATAGGTGTTTTCAAAACACTATTTTGCATTTAATTTTTTGGCAACATGCTGTAGTCATTCTAATTTAGTAACATGTAATTGTGAATTGAAACGTGTAACTGTTGATTATAGTGTAGTGTGTTTAAAAAGAATAATAATGTTTTATGTAGTATCTCGCAATCAAGTTTGTACACTTCATTTGTTCTCCCTGTTGTTTTAGTGTCATGTCTTCTCGGTAAGCCTATTGATGTGCAGTGAGTGTTGGTGATTATATAACTGAAAAGTTGAGCCTTAAGTTTCTGACCTATAACCTGACAGTGCAAGAAATTTGAAAAACTTTGTGGGGCACTCTTTGGGTAACTATTTTACTCTTCTTTCTTTTTTCTTGTGTTTTTTTTTATCAACTATCTGTTATAGTGTATCATGCTATGAACAAATTAACAGTACCATCATGTTCTGCATCCATGTTTGTTGATTCTTCTCTGTAAGCTTGGCCAAGAATGAGATATAATTGATCAGGTTTTACTTATATGTATATGTATTTGAGCTGAATAGTTGTTCTTTGATAGTGTACAAGCTGTTGCTGAAGTTTTTGGGTGCTGAAGTTTGTAAGAAATAAATCATTTCTCTTCCCAAGATGTAGAATTTTCGGTAACTTGGTTACCTCATAGTGTACACCTTAATTTTCTGGAAAGCGATATTCTTTAATAACTCTTTGCACTTCTTTTACTGTTTAGTTTATTATTATTATTATTATTATTATTATTATTATTATTATTATTATTATTATTATTATTATTATTATTATTATTATTATTATTATTATTATTATTATTATTATTATTATTTGTGAGTTATGACAAGGTGGGAATAGGCTAGGCCGAGCTAGGCTTTGCCAAGCCTGAGCCTGGCCTGTCAAAAAATCGAAGGTCTGAGCCTGGCCTGTGGCCTATCATAGGCTTAAATTCTAGGCCTGAGCCTGACCTTTTGAAAGTCTGATGTGGCCTGTTAGCCTGTTTAAAAGCCTATTTCATATGAACATATTTAAATAAATAATTATATTTATTTTGAAATATACTTATGAACTAATAAAATAATGTTCCATTTGATATTTTAGAGAATTTGACTATATATGTCATCATATTTCAATTCTAGTTTATAATAATACATTTATATATGTTAAAAACTAATGTAGATTAATAAACTTAAATTACTTAAAAAGTTAATAGATTTATAATTTAATCAAAGTATAAATTTTAATATATAAATAATAATCGTAATAAAAATATTATTCATGTTAACTTAAATAGGCCGGCCTAGTAGGCCTCAAAGGCTTTTTTAATGGCCTGCGGCCTGGCCTTTTTAGCTAAATAGGCTTATAAAAAAGCATTGGCCTGCTCTATTTAAAGAAATAGGCTGGCCTGGCCTGAGCCTATGTAGGCTAGGCCTTAAGGCCATGTAGGCCGGCCTGGCCTGTTCCCACCTCTAGTTATGATGGTGGCGCTGATATTGCTATAAAAATATCCTCTTCATTACAGTGGCCTAAGGACTCGTCTGTATTACAAGGTTGGAAAGTTTTTTCAATGAATCATAATCTTCTGCAGGCTTTAATTTGGTAGTCTCTTCTAAGACTCTTTACATTTTAGTCTTTGTTTTAATACTCAGCATCTAGTTTTCTGTGTGGATGTTACAGGGAAAAGTTAACCTGCAAATTTGTGGTTTGCTATGGAATTTGTAGCCGGAAGAGGTTCATCATAATTTCTGTTAAACCGGTCATTTCTGTGTGGGTGTTACAGAGAAGTTAGTCTATTAATGTGTGTATTTGTCTATCTGGCAGCTTGGTTTAGCATTCCCAAGGACAATGAGTTCTGGACAAGCTTGGTTTAGCATTCCCAAGGACAATGAGTTCTGGACAACTTGGTTTGACACTTTTTTATTATGTGATTTGCCACTTCTTTTGTTATTATTTTCTCTCTCTATTTTCCAGTCATTTGAGATATAAAAACAATAAGAATTTTTCTCCTAAATTAGAAGCATAATGGAGAATTTAAATCTGCTGTCCTTTCCTAAATTGGTATCTGTCACAATCATTTGTGTTGTGCTTTCATTTGGTGATCTTTACCGTGACTGAATTCTATCCATTTCTTTTATCTTCTTCAATTATTTCCTGGCTGTGTTTTACCTATACTCTAATAGCATACTAACTGAGATACACTTCAATTATTTCCTGTTCTAATAGCATACTAACTGAGATAGACTTCAATTATTTCCTGGCTGTGTTTTACCTATACTCTAATAGCATACTAACTGAGATAGAATACCTATCTCAGAATACCTATCTCAGTTAGTAAATTAGAGTATAAGTACATTGTTACAACTCGACCTGATCATCCCAATGAATCAACCAAACTGGAAGTGTTTTCTTATAGCCTAGAATGGACTTGGCCAAACCTGGAATAGTTTGTTTTAAGTAAGAAATTTATGATTTCAAAATACTAGCCTGTGAACTTTGAAAGGAAATTGTGATTTCTTTTTTTTTTTTTTTTTTTGTTAATGTAGTTTGAAACTTTCATGTGTTGAATCAGTGTTTAATTCAAATGCTGAACTTTAAATTATAGAATTTAGTCTAAATGTTGAAATTTTATTGAATATAATGTTGTTTAATTATATAAATATTTTTTTAGAATTTTAAAAATATATTAAGTCTTATGACTTGATGACCCCCATCTGAACCATCCTACACATATTGGGTTGGTTTATCATCATCTTCTGCAGGTTGTCCTATAGTCACTACTGTTGCTGGGCTATAATTTGGTCATTACTGTTGAGACTCTTGCATTTCAATCTTTTTTGGATAATCAGTGTCTACTTTTGTCAGCTCCTTTGAGTTTTTTGTGCAGGTGTTGCAGGGGAAATAGCCTATAAATGTGTGGCAGGCAGAGGTACACACTTTCCTGTTCTGCTGGGATAAACTGGTGATACATCTTACTTTTGCCTTGGGATAAAACTGCTCATACCTCTTACTTTCCGTTCAGCCTTGGATAAATAACACATGCCTTTTCTTTTCTTCTTGTTCTTGTTCTTGAGATTTGATGCTCACATATGTTTGCTTTCTAATGACTCGATTTCAGGATTTTCTGTTCTTGTTTTCTTCAATAGGAGGCTGCTGTCATGGAGATCGCTATGGATTGCGTTTTCATATACTTTTTTCGAATTGTAGATATATCATGGATCTCACAATTTTCATGAATCTTCTTTTATGGATCGGTTATCAAGAATTATTTGTAAATTGTTAGATTATTGATTGTAATTCGTCATTGGATAATCGAGATATGCGTTTATATGTTTTGCAGCGAGTCGAAGTTCGGATATCGACCATTGATTCATCAGATAATAACGAATTTCTTCAGATAGAAAAATCAAATTTCATCTGTGAGTTCTTCTTCATTATTCCTTTTTTCTTGGCTTCGATGCAAGATAAACGAATTGAACTGTGAATGTGTTTTTCTGCAGCATTGGTTGTCAAGATATTAACTTTCTTCATAGCATGTAGCATCAAGATATTCTCTTATGTTGTTTTAGTGTCCTGCCTTCTTGGCAAGGCCATTGATGTGCGGTGAGGGTTGGTGGTATATAACTGACAAGTTTAGCCTTATGTTTTCACCTATAATCTTACAGTGCAAAAAATATGAACAACCTTATGGGGCACTCTTTGTAACTATGATCTTCTGATCATTGACTTGGTTTGGATAACTATTTTACTCTACTTTCTTTATTCTTGTGTTTATTTATCAACTATTTATTATAGCATATCATCCTGTGAACAAATTAACGAGTACACACACGAACCATCATGTTTTGCTGGCTGTGTTATATATTTAAACTGCTGATGGCATCAATTTGATGATCTAAACTTGTATTTGATCATTTCTGCATCCATGTTTCTCGGTTCTTCTCAAGATGAAATAAATCATTTCTCTTCCCAAGATGAAAATTTTCGACAACTTGGTTACATTATCTTCATAGTGTACATGTTAACTTTCTGGAGAGATGACTTCTGGAACAACTCTTTGCCCTTCTTTTACTGTTTAGTTTCTTTTTTATTTTATGTTTTTTTAATTTATTATTTGTGATTTATTGTCAAAAAAAAAAAATCATTATTTGGGATTTATGATGGTTGTGCTGATACTCCTGTAAAAATACCCTCTTCATTACAGTGCTCTAAGGACTCGTCTGTATTACAAGGATGGAAATTTGTTTCAATGAATCATCATCTTCTGCAGACTTTAGTCAGGTCATCTCTTTTAAGACTCTTTACATTTCAGTCTTTGTTTTGATACTCAGCATCTATTTTGGTCAGTTCCTTTGAGTTTTCTGTGTGGATGTTCCAGGGAAAAGTTAACCTGCAAATGTGTGTATTTGTTTTAGGATTTGTCATACTTTCTGTTAAACCGGTCATTTCTGTGTGGGTGTTACAGGGAAGTCAGCCTATTAATGTGTGTATTTGTTTTAGGATTTAGGATAGCGTTGAAGTTGTTGTCTATCTGTCAGCTTGGTTTGGCACTCCCCAAGGACAAGGAGTTCTGGACAACAATGGTTTGACACTTTTTTATTATGTTGATTTGCCACTTCTTTTGTTATTATTTTCTCTCTCTATTTTCCAGCCATTTGAGATATAAAAATAATAAGAATTTTTCTCCTAAATTAGAAGAATAATGGAGAATTAGAATCTGCTGTCCTTTCATTAATTGCCATCTCTTACAATCATTTGTGTTGTTGTGCTTTCATTTGTTTCAGTTGGTGATCTGTACCGTGACTATGAATTGTATCCATTTCTTTTAGCTTACTAACTGAGATAGAATACTTATATCAGTTAGTAAGCTATTAGAATATAAGTACATTGTTACAACTCGACCCGATCATCCCAATGAATAAACTAGAAGCGTTTTCTAATAGCCTAGAATGAACCTGGTCAAACCCGGAATAGTTTGTTTTAAGTTAGAAATTTATTATTTCAAAATGCTAACCCGTGAACTTTGAAAAACCATTGTGATTTATTTTTTTGTTAATGTAGTTTGAAACTTTCATGTGTTGAATGCAGTATCTTCAACTCGTTATGTAGGTTTTCACATTACTTTTTCACAATAGATTCTTATTCCACTTCTGGTTGTAGAGGCTGGGGATTGAGATATTGGTCTCTAGATATATGTTTGAGGAGGAAGATTTTATAAGGCCATGGGAAAGACAACGAAGATAAATTGAATCCAATCACATGAAGCTAGAGACCAAATACTCATTTTTGTTGCTGCAAGTGAAGCTAGCATAGATAGATAGATAACCTTGTCAAACAACTAAATGTGCAGCCAAAATTGTTTCTTAGTGTTGCTCAACTTTGACTACATGTATATATCAGTTCTGTATTTCAATGCCTTATCTATTGAAATAGTTAAGTCCCATAGGCAGTTGATTTCACATTAGAGGAATTAAAGTTGTCGAGGGTGTATCAAAGGTATTGCTTCATAGGTGAATAGCGTAATTGTTGGTCCCTCCCTACACTTAGAAACCTTTTGGGCTTCTCATTTATTGTATGTAACTATTCTTATCTTTCATTTGTTTGAAGTGTTCATGCATTGACTTTGAATTATTCTGCTGCTACCTATTACCTTGAAACAAATTATTCTTAAGTAGTGTTGGGGTTCTGGTGTTTGCTTGCTGATTATTTCTATAATTCATGCTTCGAGTTCATATGTGCTAGATGAGATCTAACCTGTTCAAATGCAGGAACAACCGTAGAATGCATATTGGCTGAATGAAGTTAAACTCAGTAAGTTACTTGGGACATGTTATATTCTGTTACTTTGCTAAACTTAAAAATTCTGCATGAAAACTGGTGTATGTTGTGATAGCAGGTTGTCATTGTGGCTGTGTTTAATTTTTCAATTCCTCTTGGTTTTAAAAATGTCACTGAAATCATCACTTTTGTCATGCAGGAAATTCCCCCAAAACAGGGGTTTTGTCATGCAGGAAATTCCCCCAAAATGCCACTGCACCGCATCGCCGTTATTATGTGAACCGACTTCATGATTCCCTCTCATAAGGAGTTCATGGTGAACCCACAAGATCGAGATGTGCTCACATGGCTGGCTAGGTCAAGTGTAATTCTTCCTCACAATTCCATACGTATTCTATTTCCGTTATTCATTTTCATTTTATTTTCTATATGCTTAAAAGTTAGATGTTCAGATTAGGTATTTTTATCATCATCATAATAACTGTTTTAGGTGAATTAGGCAAATTTTAGTCCATTCATTTTTTATGCTTAATAACAGTGT
Organism: Trifolium pratense; assembly: GCF_020283565.1. Classification (NCBI taxonomy): domain Eukaryota; kingdom Viridiplantae; phylum Streptophyta; class Magnoliopsida; order Fabales; family Fabaceae; genus Trifolium; species Trifolium pratense. The sequence goes on along the minus strand of NC_060064.1, from coordinate 40,983,723 downwards.
GTGCATATGATTTTCTTGAATTAAGAAGAGGTTGACTATACATTATTTTATTCTAATTTCCAAATTTGAATTTTGATTTGGCAAGTGATATTGAAATACCTATATATATATATATATATATATATATATATGACATGACTATACAACAAGGCTTAGATCAGCAAGTGGTTTATTTTTTATTTTTATATAACAAAGTCATTATGTGGGTGGATTTATGGTGCGGTTGAATTTCCTACAAGTTGTATGGTTGTCTAATTTCTATTTGTATGGTTGTGTTGTCGTCTTGCTGTCTACCATTGGCTTTGCGAGTTCTCGTATCCTTTTGTCATCTGCTTTTTGCCTTCACCTTCCCTTTTGTCACATGATATTGAAATACCATGTGTATATATATATATATATATATATATATATATATATATATATATATATATATATATATATATATACATATATATGTGCCAACATGACTATACAACAAGGCTTAGATCAGCAAGTGGTTTATTTTTTTTTTTATATAACGAAGTCATTATGTGGGTGGATTTATGGTGCGGTTGAATTTCCTACAAGTTGTATGGTTGTCTAATTTCTATTTGTATGGTTGTGTTGTCGTCTTGCTGTCTACCATTGGCTTTGCGAGTTCTCGTATCCTTTTGTCATCTGCTTTTTGCCTTCACCTTCCCTTTTGCTCGTAGAAGTGAAAAGTTGCATATGTTTTGGTTTGGGACTGTTCAGATAGGGCTTGAGTATTCAGGAATTGAATAAGTGTTGAACTTTGAATTGGAATTAGTAGCTAGAGCATATACTCCTTGGACTCTCTCCTCGGGTATGTAACCATGTTATGCATACTTTTGTAGAAATTATTAATGAACACAAGGAGTAATACCATGGAAAGGAGTATGATCAATTGGAAGGGGTTAGAAATGCTCACTTATGGGGTTTGTATACAAAAACAGAAGTTAGCACTATTTTAAACATGAGTTAATAGCTAGGTAATAAAAAAGGATGGTTAGGATCTGAGATGCAGTATAAGGTGGAGGGAAGGGGAAGTATGTAGAAAACTACTTTGAAAAAATATGTTACAACTTGGGGGAAATGAGTTTTGGTTGAAAGAGGCAATGGTTAGTCCTTTGTTGGTTACATCTTCTTGTTAGTTGAATTTTAAAAAATTGAATGGTCTTTATGTAGGGATGTAGTGCTTAAATCTATTTCCACGTTAACTCAGCTAATCTACTTGCACCTTTACGTAGTTATGCCATGAATTAAACTGCCAAATCATTCTTATTTACCTTGTCCTATAATTTTATTAAACTTATTTAAAACTTTTCAGTTCAAACTGAATAACTTTTCATGTATCTGAATTATGTGGTTGGGTAATGTATACAATCATATTTCATTTAGTTCAATTGCTGGACTGAGTCTTCACTTCATAGTTAACGATTTTTCTTTTGTCTTTGACACCGTAACTTTAATTGCTTGAATTTCAGGATCTATCTATTTCTTCATGATTAGTGTTTTTCTTTGACAAACATTTCAGAATTGCTTTCTGTTCTTGATGTATATGCAATGTGTAGTTTGCTCTTTCATCCCAAAATAGTGGTAGTTACGGCTTCGTTACCTCCGCCGGTTTCCTCAACGTGGTTCTCTGGTTTAATTTTCTGCTACTGATTTGCATTTATCCTGGTTTATTTCTAATAGCAGTTTTGTCTATGATATGATCTGTTCCTACAAGGCAGTAGCAGGGTGATCCTGGTTTATTTCTAATAGCAGTTTTGTCTATGATATGATCTGTTCCTACAAGGCAGTAGCAGGGTGCTTCGGTTCTGGTGTTTGAATTTTGGTACAGTTGTGCTATGCTCATCACAAGTCTCTTTGTGCCTACATTTGTGTTGGTTATCCCCTGATCACTGATGCTCATAATGCTCTCCACGAGAAGGTATGAATTGTATGGTATATCACAGTGACAGTGGCAATCTTTGATTTTAAAATTTCGGTGATGTATGGTTGAGATTGAATATTATTGTGTTTGGGTTTTCAAATTTGATGTTTCATTTTTTCGTTTATTACGTTTGGTATTATCCCAAACCACTGAAAGTCAGAGCGAATCATTTGTGATCTCTTTGATATACTATTTGCTGCATAGCTTACCATGCATAATCCTATTAAAGTTTTAATACAGGATAAACTTAATGGGCACTTGCAATCACGTTGTAGATATGCATATGGTAGTGTATCTTCCAAAATAGATGTATATGCTTTTGGGAGTTGTGTATGAACTGATTTCTGCTAAAGGAGCTGTGATAATGGGTGCTGAATTAAAAGGGCTTTGTTGTTACTTTACATTAAAAATTTAAGAACTATATTGTTCATTTCTAATGTTTAATTTTTTTGATGATGTACTTTTTGATGGGTCAAATCCTATAGGTCTTAAAAATGGTGGATCCTAGGCTTTGGAGATAACTATCAATTGATTCAATTTCTAAGGTATGAATTATATCACAAAATCCAAGTCTTGTAAATCTAATGTCTGGAAAATAGGCTTAGAAATATAGGATACAAATGTTACAGGGACTATAGCTTCATAATCCTACTATTAAATAAATAAAAAATAATCTAATGTAGTAACAGACTTTTCCTTGTTTTTTTTTATGAGCTATGGACTTGTCCTTATTACAAAAAGATCATTAAATTATAATTGGAAAGATCAAGTCCCATTTAAAGGTAAGCAATAACTCTCTGATAACTCAGTAGTAGATTGTCACTAGTTAAGTCGGAAGCTTAGCCTGTTGTTTCTAATATTCTTGTTAGGACTGTCAAACACTGCATTGGGTTTTTTTTTTGGCCAGTATATGGCTACTATCCTAATTTTATTGTAGATATATATATATGATACTTGAAGCATGAAGTCTGAAGGTTGGAGCCAAGGTAGTGTGTTTTGGAAACTTTAAAAAATCATTTTCTTATTTTTCTATTCTTACTTTGTTTTTTAGTGAAATAGTTTGAACTCTTTCTTGAAGTTGTTAGATTCATTTGTGCTTATAATGTGACCAATAAGAATAAACCAGCTAAGCTCTTGCTTGAACATGTGCAATGTTGTCTCATTTATCTCATTTGGAGTTCAATATTGGGGGCTGGCTTCATAACTATTTGCATTACATATATTCTATATTCTTTCCCGGTTTCCTTTGATGAAGAGTGGAGTTTGCCATCTATATGCATTTGAGGACCAGTGTTCTATCCATTTTGCAAATTTTCAGCTGAGTTATCGTATTTTAAGCTGCACTTTCCACAGGGAATCAATTATTTCTTTTGTCTCTGGTGATTTGTTTCTGCTCATGTTTTATTCTTTAACCTGTGGTAGTTTTGTTTATTATTTGGATTGGGGTTCAGTTTTTTCTTAGCTCTAAGGCTGATTGTTAGATTATATTGCAATAAATACTTATGTGGTACATCACTTGGCTGGTTGTTATGACTTCTATGATAAATATATGTTTTATGATTAATAAAAAAATTATCTCCTTTCATGCCCCCAATAGGTTTTGCGCCTCAACATGTTATAATTTTTTTAAAAATTTTAAAGAACACCTTTAATAGCGCTTTTAGAATTGTAGATATATCAAGGATTTGACAATTTTCTTGAAATGGATCGGTTATCAAGAATTATTTGTAAATTTTTTGATTATTGAATAAAACTCTTCATTGGATAATCGAGATATGCATTTATATGTTTTGCAGTGAGACGAAGTCCGAATATCGATTCTTGATTCAACGGATAATAACGGATTTTTTCAGATAGTTAAATCAAATTTCATCCATGAGTTGTTCTTTATTATTCCTTATTTTTTTTGACTTTGATGCAACATAAACGAATTGAACTGTGAACGTGTTTTTCTGCAGTGTGGGTTGTCAAAATAATAACTTTCTTCATAGCATGCAGCCTCGAGATTTGATTTGCGATCTTTAGTTAAAAAAAATTAATTCGTATCAATCTTTTTTTTTTTTTGTTGATTCTTATAGCATATATTTCTTGGTTGTTTTTATTTACTCTTTGGTGTTGCAGTAGAGGATGTGGTTTTGATTTCATGATATCTTGATCAGTTTTACTATTAATTTGTTGGCAGTCTGTTTTCTGCCGTGTCGTCTGTTTGAAGCAATAACTTGCTTTGTAGCATCAAACAATCAAGTTCGTTTTGGCACACTCTTCTTGATTGGGAATCATTTTCATATAATTTATTCTCTGGAGTTTTATTGTCCCTGTGTTATCAAATTATTACTCCTTTACACATTAGGTTTTCTTACATAAGTTTTTGACAATGTAAAAGCCCTGTTGATCAGTGACTTGGCCCATAGCATTCATCTCCACCATAACCTCAGGTGTTGTTTCTTATGATCATCTATTTTGTTGGGCGAGGCTTTAGTTAATCTTGTACTATTTTGTTATATTTATTGTTATATGTGATTTATGCTGCTAAAAATATATCCGCTTCATTTTACTGTATTAGGAGGAATCGAAAATTGGGTCATATGGGTACATGATGTGGAAAGAATTTGTTCCAGTGAATGATCATCTTCTGAAGGCTTTAATCTGGTCATATCTTCTACGAATCTTGACATTTCAGCTAGTTTACTCAGTATCTACTTCTGCAATTCTGTTATTTGTGTTGGTTTTACAGGGGAGAGGTTCACATGCGTTCCTTTCAGCCAATAAATGTGCGGAACCGGTGGCAGGCAGAGGTTTACATACTTTTCATACAGCCTTGGGATAAAACAGGTAATTTTTGGCTTACATGTGTATTTGTTTTGGGAGTGTTGTAGTTTTTGTGTATCTGTAGCATGAACGCGAGTATGAAGCATTTAAGATTCTAGACTACATCACTTTTCCCTCCCCAAGCTTTAAGTTTTGATTTCCTTATCTCTGTTAAAATCTAAGTCTTCAATAATTCCTTTTCGCTTGATATCAGGGTTTTCTGTACTTGTTTCTTTTTTGCTTGGTATGGATTTCCGTATTTGATACGCTTTTCTCAGAATCTCAAGAATTTCACACAAATAGGTGTTTTCAAAACACTGTTTTGCATTTAATTTTTTTGGCAGCATGCTGTAGTCATTCTAATTGAGTAACAGGTAATTGTGAATTGAAACGTGTAGCTGTTGATTACAGTGTAGTGTGTTTTTTAAATCAATAAAGTGTAGTGTGTTTAAAAACAATAATAATGTTTTGTGTAGTATCTAGCAATCAAGTTTGTACACTTCATTTCTTCTCTGTGTTGTTTTAGTGTCATGTCTTCTCGGTAAGCCTATTGATGTGCGGTGAGGGTTGATGGTTTATATAACTGAAAAGTTCAGCCTTAAGTTTCTGACCTATAACCTTACAGTGCAAGTAATTTGAAAACTTTTGTGGGGCACTCTTTGTAACTATGATCTTCTGATCATTGACTTGGTTTGGATAACTATTTTACTCTACTTTCTTTATTCATGTGTTTTTTTATCAACCATTTATTATAGCGTATCATCCTGTGAAAAAATTAACGAGTACACACATGAACCATCATGTTTTGTTGGTTGTGTTATATATTTAAACTGCTGATGGCATCAATTTGATGATGTAAACTTATATTTGATCATTTCTGCATCCATGTTTCTTGATTCTTTTCTGTAAGCTTGGGGAAAATTATCACATCATTGAGATATAGCGCATTATCTTGGGAACACATTAACAAGTACACAGATGAACCATCTTGTTATGCTGGCTGTGTTATATATTTAAATTGCTGATGGCATTAATTTGATGGTCTAAACTTATGTTTGATCATTTCTGCATCCATGTTTCTTGGTTCTACTCTGTAAGCTTGGGGAAGATTATCACATCGTTGAGATATAATTGGTCAATTTTTACTTATACGTATATGTATTTGAGCTATATAATTGTTCTTCGATAGTGTACAAGGTGGTGTTGAAGTTTTTGGGTGCTGAAGTTTGTAAGAAATAAATCATTTCTCTTCCCAAGATGAAGAATTTTCGACAACTTGGTTACATTATCTTCATAGTGTACAAGTTAACTTTCTGGAGAGACTACTTCTGGAACAACTCTTTGCCCGTCTTTTACTGTTTAGTTTCTATTTTATTTTATGTTTTTATAATTTATTATTTGTGATTTATTGTCAAAAAAAAATCATTATTTGTGATTTATGATGGTTGTGCTGATAAAAATATCCTCTTCATTACAGTGCCGTAAGGACTTATCTGTACTACATGTTGGAGAACTAGTATCTGTTGTCCTTTACTAAATTGGTATGCCTCACAAATTGTGAAATCACAAAACCGACCTGATGACAAGAAACCATCATTTGGCTAATCTTATCAAATATCAGGATCAACCAGACCGACCTGATCTTTCTGTTCCTCAAAGCTTGCAATTGTATCTGAGATTTGACCAGCTGATAATTGCCGCTGAATTTGAACTCTGGCAGGTTGGCAATTTTCATTTTTCATTACATATTCAAGGTGTTTGTTTTACATTTTCTTTAGAACTAGAGGATGAAAAGGAGCAAAATTTGATGATGGTTAATGTCATATGCTCTAATCTTGAAAATAAGACTAATAGCAGAACAACAATATTTTACTTTCCCTCGTTTGCATTCACGGTAGTATATAGATATTTGTTTTCCAAATCTTACTATCTGCTTTTGTTTATGTTTTGTCTCTACTCAGCTCTCAAGGTCTTCACTTCTTGCTGAACTGGTAGGATATTCTTATTATTTGAAGCACAATGCTTTGATCTGGCTTTCTGTATTGTAACGATTCAGTTCTCTGTAGTGTCAACTATCAAACCTTATTTTTGGTTCATTGTTTCTCTGTTGATTCTTACTGTTTATTCTTTTTGATTTACAAAAGATAAATATATGAATGTGCGATTATGGCAGAGATTATAATTGGTTTTTGAAGTTTATATGATTTTTAAGAATCTGTGTGTGTATTTTAGTTTTGTGCAGTGACCCAAGGACTCCTCCATATTACGAAGATTGCCTCAATTATGCAATTTCATGTTGAGTACAAGATCTTCCAAAGTGGGTGGAAAATCATTGCAATGAACATAGGCTGTGTCGAATACTGACACAACTGTGTCATCATTTTAGTCTTTGTTTGATACTCAGCATCTATTGTTTGCAGTTCCGTGAGTTTTATGTGTGGGTGTTGAATGTGCAGTGTGCTGTGGAGCCTGTGGCAGGATGAGGTTAACATACTTTCCATTCAATTCAGCCTTGGGATCCGTTACTGTTACATATATGTGTTTTGTTTTGCTAGTCTTGGCGATTAATGTTCTTCCCGGAGAAGCAATTTAAAGGCAATCTGGCCCTCAAGATTGACATTCGGAAGGCTTTGATACTCTTGAATGAAGCTTTCTTCTTATGGTTTTGGGTCAGATTGACATTCAGAAGGATTTTTGATACTCTTGAATGAAGTGTTTAATTTAATTCAAATGCTGAATAAATTATAGAATTTAGTCTAAATGTTGGAATTATATTGAATAGAATGTTATCAAATTATATAAATAGTTTTTTTAGCATTTTATATATAATTTCTTATGACTTGATGACCCATCTAAACTATCTTACTCATAATTGTTTGGGTTGGTTTGAGTTTGACAGAAAAATTATGGATTTCTTGCTTATTTGAACCGGTGGAATTTGATTGGGTTGGGTAGCACATTGGGCCAAACCCGACACACGTACACCCCCCAAGTGTAAAGCTACTTGCTGCTGCTGTAAGTCCTATGCTTTCCGTTCAGCCAATAAATGTGCGGAACCGGTGGCAGGCAGAGGTTTACATACTTTTCATACAGCCTTGGGATAAAACAGGTAATTTTTGGCTTATATGTGTATTTGTTTTGGGAGAATGTTGTAGTTTTTGTGTATCTGTAGCATGAACGCGAGTATGAAGCATTTAAGATTCTAGACTACATCACTTTTCCCTCCCAAGCTTTAAGTTTGGATTTCCTTATCTCTTTTAAAATCTAAGTCTTCAATAACTTTTTTCCGCTTGATATCAGGGTTTTCCGTACTTGTTTCTTTTTTGCTTGGTAGGGATTTCTGTATTGATAAGCTTTTCTCAGAATCTTAAGAATTTCACACAATCACATATAGGTGTTTTCAAAACACTGTTTTGCAATTAATTTTTTTGGCAGCATGCTGTAGTCATTTTAATTGAGGAATATGTAATTGTGAATTGAAACGTGTAGCTGTTGATTACAGTTTAGTGTGTAGATAGTGGTAATGTTTTGGGAAACTTGATACATGGTTATAACCTCAGTGTTGAATTGTGAATTGAAACTGCATTTGTTTGCCGTTGTGTCGTCTATTTTAAAGCAATTACTTACTTTGTAGTGTCAAGCAATCAGGTTTGTTTTGTCACACTTTTCTTGTTTGGAACCATTTTCATATCATAATTATTCTCTAGAGTTTTATTGTCCCTTTGTTATCAATTTACTCATTTACACCTTAGGTTTTCTTACATTTAATTTTTTGACAATGTAATCTGACAGCCAAATTTTCCACGATTCTCGAGAAACCGGGACAACTTCATAAAAGTCATGCTGATCGGTGACTTGGCTTAACGAGTTAAGCTAATCTTCTTTCCTTTCTTCTTTTTTTTTTTTTTTTTTTTGTTTTTGACAACTTTTTGTTTTATTAATTTTTCTCTACATATCGTGGTGTTCACTGGGTAAGTGTTACATCTAGGCTTAATCTGGCGATCTGAATTAAATTTGAGATATTTGAGATATAAACAAATTTTTAGGGATTTAAGTATTCACACATGAAGATAAATTGAATCCAATCACATGAAGCTAGAGACCAAATACTCATTTTTGTTGCTGCAACCATAGATAGAAAACCTTGTCAAACAACTAAATGTGCAGCCAAAATCGTTTCTTAGTGTTGCTCAACTTTGAATACATGTATATATCAGATCTGTATTTCGATGCCTATCTATTGAAATAGTTTAGTCTCATAGGCAGTTGATTTCACATTAGAGGAATTAAAGTCGTCGAGGGTGTATCAAAGGTATTGCTTCATAGGTGAATAGTGTAATTGTTGGTCCCTCCCTACACTTAGAAACTTCTTGTGCTTCTCATTTATTGTATGTAACTATTCTTATCTTTCATTTGTTTGAATTGTTCATGCGTTGACTTTGAATTATTCTACTGCCACCTACTACCTTGAAACAAATTATTCTTAAGTAGTGTTGAGGTTCTGGTGTTTGCTTGCTGATTATTTCTATAATTCATGCTTCGAGTTCATATTTGCTAGATGAGATCTAACCTGTTCAAATGCAGGAACAACCGTAGAATGCATATTGGCTGAATGAAGTTAAACTCAGTAAGTTACTTGGGACAGGTTTTATTCTGTTACTTTGCTAAACTGAAAAATTTTGCATGAAAACTGGTGTATGTTGTGATCGCAGGTTGTCATTGTGGCTGTGTTTAATTTTTCAATTCCTCTTCGCTTAATTTGGTAATTTGAACTTAGATTTAAACATATTTGCTTCAATGCTTCTCTGCATGCTTGGGCAAGATTTCACTGACTTTCTCATTCATCGTTGGAATATAATTGGTCACTTTTTTACTTACATTATATATCCTCAAATAATTGTTATTTGATTGTGTACAAGCTGGGGAAGTTTTAGTGTTTCAGTATCCAGAACCTGAGTACTACTCTGGCATAGAATATGAGATTCTAGAATAAATCTTTGCACTTCGTATGATAGGAAATTTAGACAACTTGGTTATGTATAGGGGGTTGGTGTTCTGATGATCTGTTCGTTGTAGACAAACATAACTTTTCTGGGAGAGGTTTTCTACTATCTTCTTGTTGGGAGAGGTTTTCTATTATCTTATACTGGTTTTTGTTCATATTGTTATTAGTGATTTATGCTGCTCTTTAGCTACCCAAGATGAGGACTTTTGGACATTTTGGTTACATCATAGGCTATTTATTTTTATTTTTTTTGAAAAACAACAATTTTTTGGACATGGTACAAGATAGATTGAGGAATATAGTTAGACCAAAAACCATTGAGATCAAACACAGCCCACTTAGCTAGCTAATGAACTACAATATTCCCAGTCCTCTTAACCCGACAATGCTTGGTTGGGAACAACTTAACTTTGATGGGGGGGTTTTCTATAATCGTCTTTTAAATTCACAACGATGAAGATGATACTTCTTAAAAAACATCCTGTTCATTTAAGGGCCCAGGGACTTCTCTGTATTAAGAGGATGCTGCAATTGTCTCTTCATATTGGTACACGATGTTCTTGCAAAATGTTCCAATGAGTCATCATCTTCTGGAGGCTGTCCTATAGTTCCTACTGTTGCAAGGCTATAGTTTAGTCATTACTGCTGCGACTCTTGCATTTCAATCTTTTTTGGATAATCGCGGCTACTTTTGTCGTCTCCTTTGAGTTTTTTGTGCGGGTGTCACAAGGGAGATAACCTACAAATGTGTGGCAGGAAGAGAGGTACACACTTTCTCAGTCTGCCTTGGATAAAACTTTCGCCTTGGGATAAAACTGGTCATACCTCTTACTTTCCGTTCAGCCTTTGATAAATAAAACATATCATTTTTTTCCCTTCTTATTCTTGAGATCAGTTGCTCACATATGTTTGCTTTCTGATGACTCGATTTCAGGATTTGCCATTCTTGTTTTCTTCAATAGGCTGACGTCATGGAGCTCGCTATGAATTGCATTTTCATATGCGTTTTTAGAATTGTAGATATATCAAGGATTTGTTGATTCCATTTTTTTTGTTGATTCTTATAGCATATATTTCATGGTTTTCTTATTTACTCTTTGGTGTTGCAGTAGAGGATGTGGTTTTGATTTTATGATATCTTGATCATTTTTACCTTTAATTTGTTGGCAGAATGCTGGAGTTCTCATGTGATTTTTCTATTTATGGTGTTTCCAATTTAGTATCGGATAATGGTAATTGTTTGCGATACTTGATACATGGTTATAACTCAATGTTGAATTGTGAATTGAAGCAATAACTTGTTGTGTAGCATCAAACAAACAAGTTCGTTTTGGCACATTCTTCTTGATTATTACTCCTGTACACATTAGGTTCTTGCATTTAATCTGGTAATATCTTCTACGAATCTTTACATTTCAGCTAGTTTACTCATAATCTACTTCTGCAGTTCTTTTAAGTTATTTGTGTGGGTACAGGTTCACATGCTTTCGGTTCAGCCAATAAATGTGCGGAACCGGTGGCAGGCAGAGGTTTACATATTTTTCATACAGCCTTGGGATAAAACAGGTAATTTTTGGCTTACATGTGTATTTGTTTTGGGAGAGTGTTGTAGTTTTTGTGTATTTGTAGCATGAACGCGAGTATGAAGCATTTAAGATTCTAGACTACATCACTTTTCCCTCCCCAAGCTTTAAGTTTTGATTTCCTTATCTCTGTTAAAATCTAAGTCTTCAATAATTTTTTTCCGCTTGATATCAGGGTTTTCCGTACTTGTTTCTTTTTCGCTTGGTAGGGATTTCTGTATTGATAAGCTTTTCTCAGAATCTCAAGAATTTCACACAATCGCATAACATATAGGTGTTTTCAAAACACTGTTTTGCATCTAATGTTTTTGGAAGCATGCTGTAGTCATTCTAATTGAGTAATATGTAATTGTGAATTGAAACGTGTAGCTGTTGATTACAGTTTAGTGTGTAGATAGTGGTAATGTTTTGGGAAACTTGATGCATGGTTATAACCTCATTGTTGAATTGTGAATTGAAACTGCATCTGTTTGCCGCTGTGTCGTATGTTTTAAAGCAATTACTTACTTTGTAGTATCAAGCAATCAGGTTTGTTCTGGCACACTTTTCTTGTTTGGGAATCATTTTCATATCATAATTATTCTCTAGAGTTTTATTGTCCCTTTGTTATCAATTTACTCATTTACACCTTAGGTTTTCTTATATTTAATTTTTTGACAATGTAATCTGACAGCCAAATTTTCCACGATTCTCGAGAAACTGGGACAACTTCATAAAAGTCATATGCTGATTGGTAACTTGGTTTAGCGAGTGAAGCTAATCTTCTTTCCTTTCTTCTTCTTTTTTTTGTGACAACTTTTTGTTTTATTAATTTTTCTCTACATATCATATGGTGTTCACTGGGTAAGTGTTACATCTAGGCTTAATCTGGCGATCTGAATTCAATTTGAGATATAAACAAATTTTTAGGGATTTATGTATTCACACACTTCATTCGGAATTTCATAATCACACGTTTCTTGACTCTTGTTTTGTTATAAAGTGGACAAGAATGACTTAATACACTGGACAAGAACATCTCATATAGATCAATCAAATTTCTTCAGTATTAGTTGTTTTATACTATTTTTATTTATTTTTGGGCTTTGGTTTTTCGACGTGAGAATTGAATTTTGAACGTGTTTTTCTGCAGCTTGGTTTATCAAAATAATAACCTTCCTCATAGTATGGAGGGTAGCGTTTTGATTTGGTGATATCTATTAAATTATTTATTTTTTCATTTTCTTATTATTTAACTCTTGTTTCATCTTCATGTTCTATATTCTTAATATTTTCTGGTTGATTATTTTGGGCTCTTGCTCATGAGGTTTTATTCGGTTGTTGTTTGTTGAATTATTTCTATCTTGGAGTTTGTGCTACTATTATCGATCGTCAGAGCCTCTGACTTTGCATTACTTACGTATACATGATCATTCTTCTGCATTAATCTCGTCATCTTTTCTCGACATTTTAGTCTTTGTTGTTTGATACTCAATATCTATTTCTGTCAGACGATGTACCTTTGATTTTTCTGTGTGGGTATTACAGGAGGATAGCCTATAAATTTGTGGTTTTCTGCGGTACCCGTGGCAAGAAGAGGTTCACGTAGTTTCCTTTAAGATTCTAAAGTACATCTCTTACTACTTATGATATTTGTTTATCTGTATAGGAACGTGAGTATGAAGCATTCCCTATTCTAGATACATTTCTTTGCTCTATACCTCAAGGATGAGGAATTCTAGAAGTTTGGCAATTTGTTGTGTTGTTGATTTGTCACTTCCTCTGTTATGTTTTTTCTTGTCATTTGTGATATATTTAAGAATAAGATATGGTTCTTCTAAATGGGTATCCCTCATAGAACGTGCAACTGGAGCAAGAATTTGGTATGGAATTAGCTGCTGTTGTTGTGCTTTCATTTGGTGATCTCCTATGTTAGAAACTTATGTATTGAAACAATACACATTTCAAGTTGGAACAACAACACTATTTTGTGGGTTAATCTCTCATGTCTGTTCACATAATTCCTCAATAACCCCTTTTAAGATAAGCATTTTAAAACTACACATTTCAAGTTGGAGAACCATACTCAAACACATTCTACATGATTAATGTTTGCGGTGGCAATTATTATGCCAATTTTGTCCCTCTAAATTGCTAATGGAAACATGGTTATGCGCTACTTTAACTTTATGGTTTTAGTGAACCATTATAGCTAACTCTTGTTAAAAATACCATGCCAGTAAAATCAAAACTGTGATTATAAAAACTATCTTGAACTTTATTAAACTCTAGTTTAATATACATGTTTGCACTATGCGCAATATAAGTTGGAAACATTGGCACTAAATTTAATTTCTCCTGTCCTTGTTCATCCCCCTATGTTGCTGCATTTTGATTAGTTTGGTTACTCTAGAAAAGTTGAAATATTCAATGCCTAGATTAGATATATATCATTAGTATAGCTATTAGAGGTAATTAGAAGATAAATAGTAGTCTTATTATCAGCGGTAGAGATGATGATATTTAGATATCTCACCATTTTAGAGGATTAGCTGAGGATGCCTACAATTTCTTGGTAAATTGTCTACAGAGATTCCTACCATTTTAAAGGATCTGATACTGAAGTCAGTGTATCATGTACTTGTGGATCTATATTTTTTAAGCCCAATGTTCCATCTTGTTTTTATATTCATTATGGATTATTGTCACACTTTTTCGCAATAATAGTATGATCTAGTGGGCTGTATTTGTTTGCCATTATATTTTTGAATGGTATCATTATTGTTGGGCAAAAACAATAGGGACTTTTTGTCGAAATTTATAGCTATTTGTATCTGACCTATGGTTAATCATTTTTGTGTATGTTAAATATGCAGAGGGAGGTTTATGGAGGAGATATGGCTGTGATTGATGTTATGAAGTTTGCAGCAGAGCATGGAAGTAACTTTTATCATCTTATGAGAGAAAGGTAAAAATTAATGTGATATACCATTTTTATATGCATGTATTGATTCCTTTAGAAATGATAGCATGATAGCAAGTAACCAAACTGCATTTGGGTCTTATTAATAATAATCAGAAGATAAATAATAGTCTTATTACCAGTCGAAGAGATGACGATATTTAGATATTCCTTTTTCTTTCTAGTAACCTCAATGAAGAAAGAATGGATGAAACTCACTTACAAATACAGGGAAGGCCAAGGGAGCAGGTTTTGGCCGAGAAAGGTCAAGATTGGAAGAAATACAGTGCTATAAATACAGGGAATAGGGACAACAGAGGCAGAGAAAGGTTTTTACCACATTGTCTTGTTACTCAGATTGTTTACAAATACTGGCTTACTTAACTTTTCTTTTAGTTATCAGAATTTTTACTAATAATTATACTTTTCAATTGATAAAGGTTAGAAGATACTCTAGGAAATATAAAGTCCAGTGATGAATTGTATCAAAAGTACAAAGTTCAGTTGGAAAATTTTAAAACAATGAAGAAATGTTCAACCTAAGATCGAAGGCAACAAAAATCATTGATAGCTGGAAGTTCAATCCAAGTGGTAAGATCATCTCAAATAAAACATAATAAGCAAGATCACAAGAAGCAATCACTTGATCAACAAGGTATTTTATTATTTATCTATTGGTGTTAGTATGAAATTCAGATGCTCTTAATTTTTCTAAGGGCTTGTTTTCAATTCAAAGTCTTGTCAGCTTGAATGAAATAAATTTCTTAAAGACCAAATTTCTTAAAGACCAAGATAAGTGTTTGAATTATCTGCGTATTCATGGTAACGGCATAGGTGTTTGAGATAGATAGAGATATAGTATTAGTTAACGTAAAAACGTAAAATGGCATAGGTTTTGAAAAAAATTCACACAATCACACTTGACTTTTCTTTTACACATCGGTAATCAATTATGAACGTTTCGTGATTCTTGTTAAAATTGAATTGAAGTGTGAACATGTTCTGCTAAATTCTATAATCTTTTTTTCTTGGTTTTTCTACAACTATATATCACACTACCCCATCATATCTAGTAAGCTCAAATACATTTTTTTCTTAAAAAAAAAAAAAAACTACCCCATCATATTACTGATTTCTCACATTTTAGTTTTCCATATGTAATCTGGCAGTATAAATTTTCAGCACATGTTTCATCTGTTGTGATGTTCACAGGGTATGTGTTACATTGCTTTGATGTGCAGCATAGGTCTACTTTCTCAATCACACTGTATCTTGTTAAATTTTCTGTCTGAAGTGGAGAAGTAGAAGATGAGTGCATAATATATATATATATATATATATATATATATATGCAACTATTGCTAGGCTTAATTTGGCTATCTGTACTGTGTATGCGTGTCTGTATTGTTTTCGTTCCCAAATAGTTGTTCTTTAATCGTGTGCAAATTGTCTTGCTCTTTTTTTTTGTTTCTTCCAGTGTTTGTGTGTTTCTTTCAGTGTTTGTGTGTTTTTGTATTTGGAACTTGTGTACAACACTCAATTATCTCTTTGCCTTTCCCAAGACGAGCAAGTTTGGACAATTTGGTTATGTCATACGTGCTGTTTGTTCTGACAATTTGTTCATTGGGAACAACTTAACTTTGACCGAGGAGGTTTTCTATAATCGTCTTTTAAATTCACAACGATGAAGATGATACTTCTTAAAAAACATCATGTTCATTTAAGGGCCCAGGGACTTCTCTGTATTAAGAGGAAGCTGCAATTGTCTCTTCATATTGGTACACGATGTTCTTGCAAAATGTTCCAATGAGTCATCATCTTCTGGAGGTTGTCCTATAGTCGCTACTGTTGCTGGGCTATAATTTGGTCATCACTGTTGAGACTCTTGCATTTCAATCTTTTTTTGCATAATCAGCGTCTACTTTTGTCAGCTCTTTTGAGTTTTTTGTGTAGGTGTTGCAGGGGAAGTGGCCTATAAATGTGTGGCAGGCAGAGGTACACACTTACTTTCCCGTTCTGCCTTGGTTGAAACTGGTGTTACATCTTTTATGGATTGGTTATCAAGAATTATTTGTAAATTTTTATATTATAACGGGGGAGGTTTTCTATAATCGAATTGTAAATTCACGATGATGAAGATGATACTTCTTAAAAGACATCTTCTTCAGTTAAGGGCCTAGGGACTTCTCTGTATTAGGAGGAAGCTGAAATTGTCTCTTCATATTGATTAGTACACGATGTTCTTGCAAAATGTTCCAATGAGTCATCATCTTTTGGAGGCTGTCCTATAGTCGCTACTGTTGCTGGGCTATAATTTGGTCATCACTGTTGAGACTCTTGCATTTCAATCTTTTTTTGCATAATCAGCTTCTACTTTTGTCAGCTCTTTTGAGTTTTTTGTGTAGGTGTTGCAGGGGAAGTGGCCTATAAATGTGTGGCAGGCAGAGGTACACACTTACTTTCCCGTTCTGCCTTGGTTGAAACTGGTGTTACATCTTTTATGGATCGGTTATCAAGAATTATTTGTAAATTTTTATATTATTTTATATAATTTGTCATTGGATAATCGAGATATGCGTTTATATGTTTTGCAGCGAGTCGGAGTCCGGATATCGATCATTGATTCAACAAATAATAGCGAATTTCTCTAGATAGACAAATAAAATTTCATCTGTGAGTTCTTCATTATTCCTTATAAACGAATTGAACTGTGAATGTGTTTTTCTGCAGCTTGGGTTGTCAAGATTTTAACTTTCTTCACAGTTTGGAGCCTCGAGATTTTATTTGTGCTCTCTAGTAAAAAAAATTAATTCTTATCAATCTCTTTTTTTTTTTAATTCAATTTTTCTGTTGATTCTTGTAGCATATATTTCTTGGTTTTTTATTTACTCTTTAGTGTTGCTGTAGAGGATGTGGTTCTGATTTCTTGATATCTTGATCCCTTTTACGTTTAATTTGTTGGCTGAATGCTGGAGTTCTCATGTGATTTTTCTGTTTTAGGGACTTGGGTGTTTCCAATGTAGTATCAGATAATGGTAATGTTGTGCTAAAGTTGATACATGGTTATAACCCCAGTGTTGAATTGTGAATGAAAACTGCATCTTTGTTCTATGTTCTGCCATGTCTTCTGTTTTGAAGCAGTAACTTACTGGGTAGTATGAAGCAATCAGGTTAGTTTTGGCACACTCTTCTTGATTGGGAATCATTTTCATATCACTTATTCTCTGGAGTTTTATTGTCCTTGTGTTTTCAAATCACTCCTTTACACCTTAGGTTTTCTTACATTTATGTTTTTTACAATGTAATCTGACAACCAAATTTATGTGAAGAGTTCAACTGGTAAAATCTATCATTCAAGGCATGTTAGTTTATTCCTTTCATATTTATGTGGCTTGCGTCTCTCTTACGTCAATTGGATGTGTGGACTCGTAAGTTTATTTGATATTCATACTTGGAAGGTTTGTACAGTTGCTTGGAATTCAGTTTGCGCCCCTTTTGATGTTGTAGGTTTGGGTACCAAGTCTTCGAAACAGCTTAATAGGTTTGGGTACTAAGTCTTCGAAACAGTTTAAGAGGTTTGGCTATCCCTCGTAGAACCTGCAACTGGAGAAAGAAGTTGGTATGTATTGATATGTTTTTCCAAGATTGCAGATATAAAAAAATTCACATAATCACACTACTCTTGACTCTTCTTTTACACACCGGTTATCGATGACTATTTGATTAATATCTGATTAAAATTCTTATTTGATAATCGAGAGATTCATTTATCTATTTTGCAGCAAGCTAAGAAGTCTTGAAATCTAGAACGATTTGATATATGACAAAAATG
The DNA here is from genome assembly GCF_020283565.1 of Trifolium pratense. Classification (NCBI taxonomy): domain Eukaryota; kingdom Viridiplantae; phylum Streptophyta; class Magnoliopsida; order Fabales; family Fabaceae; genus Trifolium; species Trifolium pratense. Next base: position 40,965,618 of record NC_060064.1, on the reverse strand, counting down.
GAGAATGGTACCAGATAGATAAATTAAACTTCTTCAATACCAATCGTTCTTTATCATTTTTATTTTTGGGCTGTGATTGTGAGACTATGAATTAAATTTTGAACATATTTTAAATATTTCTTCTGATTTTGTCTTTATCGCTGGTATTCTGTTTCAATTAGGTATCAGATTGTGGTGATGTTTTGCGAAACTAGATTCACGATAATAAGTGCCTCTGGTTGAATTGTGAATACTGAATGTACTGTATCGTGTTTTGAAACAGTAGTTTTGAGTTGTTTCAAGCAATAAGGTTTATTTTGGTACACTCTTCTTGGATTGTAAATTAACTTCTTGGGTAGTTCCGGGTAGTTTCAAGCAAATCAGGTTACTTGGATTGTAAATTAACTTCAATTTAATTATCCTCTGTTTAGTTTTAATGTTTATCGATGGACGGTGAGGGTTGGTGACGACTTAATTTTGTGGGGCGGGGTTTTATATAGTTTTACATAATCTTGTACTGTTTTGTTGTTTTTATTGTTATATGTGATTTGAGATTTGTACTTCTAAAAAGATATCCGCTTCATTACTGTATTAGGAGGAATCCAAATTTGTGTTATATGAGTACATGATGTTGCAAAGTGGGTACATGTTGCAAAGTGGATACAATTTGTTCCAGTGAATGATCATCTTCTACAGGCTTTAATTTTGGTCATCTCTTCTACGACGCTTTACATTTCAGCTAGTTTACTCAGTATCTACTTCTGCAGTTCTTTTGTGTTATTTGTGTGGGTATTACAGGGGAGAGGTTCACATACTTTTCGTTCAGCCTATAAATGTGTGGTTTGCTGCGAAATCAGTGGCAGGCAGAAGTTTACATACAGGTAATATTTGGCTTACCGGCATGTATTTCTTTTTGTAGTATGAAGCATTTAAGATTCCTGACAACACTTTTCCCTCCCCAAGCTTTAAGTTTTGATTTTCTTATCTCTTTTAAAATCTTTTAGTATTCAATAATTGTTTTTCGCTTGATTTCAGGGTTTGCTGTACTTGTTTACTTTTTCGCTTGGTAGGGATTTACGTATTAATACGCATTTCCCAGAATTTCAAGAGTTTTTCTCCTAAATTAGAAGCATATTGGAGAACTAGAATCTGCTGTACTTTCCTAAATTGGTATGCCTCACAAATTGTGAAATCACAAAACCGACCTGATCACAAGAAACCATCATTTGGCTAATCTTATCAAATATCGGGAACAACCAGACCGACCTGATCTTTCTGCTCCTCAAAGCTTGCAATTGTATCTGAGATTTGACCCGCTGATAATTTCCTCTGAATTGAACTCTGGCAGGTTGGCAATTTTCATTTTTCTTTATATATTCAAGGTGTTTGTTTTACATATTCTATCTGCAATTTATGTGCCTCCTTATGAAAGAAATTTAGAACTATAGCATGAAAAGGAGCAAAATTTGATGATGGCGAATCTCATATATGCTCTAATCTTGAAAATAAGACTAATTGCAGAACAACGGTATTTTACTTTCCCTCGTTTTATATTCCCGGTAGCATATAGATATTTGTTTTGCAAATCTTACTATCTGCTTTTGTTTATGTTTTGTCTCTACTCAGCTCTCAAGGTCTTCACTTCTTGCTGAACTGGTAAGATATTCTCATTATTTGAAGCACAAAGCACTATATATTATTTTTATATTGTCATTGTAATTTATATTATTATGAAGTGTATTCTTGTGGAGTGGATTTTCAAGTAAGAAGTTGAACTATGTACAAGTTTGTTTTTTTCGTTTTAATATTTGGCGTCGTTGGTCATATTGATTTGAATTTCTTTCCTCGTCAACTTATTGCCAAATCACAAACTTATAACAGATTTTGATATTTGCATTTCACATGTTGGCTGTGAATATTTGTTGTGTGGTAATTATTTTAACCTCGATTTACCTTCATTAGTATGATTGTCGATATTTCATGTATTAGATGGAAAATTATTATAATGATAAAATGCATTGCGATAGCATAGAAAAATAAAATTGTGTTACGTAACTAGTTTAGAATAACTATAAATTGTGTAACTAGTTGAGAGTAACTATAAAAACAGGGAGCCGAAAACCCGTATTAAACATTTGAAATCCCTAGTCCCATGAATAACTAGAAAATGAAAAGGAAAGAAACACGCTCAATGGATGAATCCCTAGTCTCATTGAGCTTTCACCTTTGTGGAAGCCACACGCAAGACCACCGTGTATGCCAGTGATTTCCTAAGCACAAGTTGCAAGGCAGTCATGGTATCCATTGGCTCGCCTAGAATTCCAGCAATAGAAACGGTCACTGGCTCAGTTGCAATAACAGCTTCCCCACCTGACATTTTCCTTGTAGATTTTAAAAAATAGCTTCGTTTCTGTTTCTGGATACTGACAATGTACTCGTCATTATGTTGATTTTCTTAGTAAAAAATTAGTGTAGTGCAATTATTTCAATTACAAGTGCAGCCTAATACAAATTACAAGCATTGTTAGACTCTTTAAACAATGAGAATCTTGCTATTCAAACACTTTCCAAATCCTGAACATTGTATTTTTATCTCATTATATTGTCGATGTATGTTGTGCATTGATGATCTAATCAGAGTCACGTCGCGTTTTATATAGTAGACTGATGCAGATGTTTATATATCTATGTGATGCTGATGCTTTAGACTAGGTCTGATGATTTTATGTTTGGATTAATTGCAGGCATCAGAGGGAGTAATGTCCTATGCTTCATAAGAAGTGCATGACATTTACACAGACATTTCTTCCCTCGGATCTTGCACTTAAAAGTACCACCCAAGGATGAGGTTGCTACAACAGGTGCATTTCTGTAGATGCTGTTAAACATAAATTTCTACCAATGAAAGTTGATCACAGGAAAAAAGTTGTAATTTTCTGCAAGAAGGTATGTTTTCCTTTGTTAAACTTTGTTGTACTGGAGAATTGCAATTTATTTGTTTGAAGAGAATATTGTGTTGCATGTGTGGAAACTGAACTTAGATATGGTTTGGAATAATAACAATAGAGAGAGTTGGGGTAGCACACCTATTTTAGGAAAGATGATTAATTCTTGATTTAGCTGGTTTGAGCATGTTATTTGAGGAATTGTAGAAAATAATAAGTGAATATTGTTCTAGGTTATTCCTCAGCTCAAGGTTGGTTTAAATAGGAAGAGTACAAAAATAAAAGGAAATAATAGATAAGCTTAGAATCTCCTAGAAATAACAAACTAGGAAACCAAATATTTTCCAACACCCTCCCTCAAGTTGGTGCATAGATATCTATCATGCCCAACTTGTCTATCAAATGCTCAAAGGTGGGTCTTGCTAAGCTTTTGGTCAAGCTATCCGCAGTTTGCTGACTCAAAGTTACAAAAGGTAGACATATGATTCCGGCATCTAACTTCTCTTTTACGAAAACTTTTTCTTTTGGTTTACTATTATTGGAAAACTTTTTGTAGTTGTGAATGTTACCGGAGAACTTAGTTAATGTGTTCACAATGATAGAAGGGTAAAGTTGGAATTTTTTATATTTTTTTGGGGTAAAGGTATTAAAGTTGGGGTAGGAAAAAAAAAAATTCCCCGGTCTAAACCGCAAAGTCAAAAATAAGGCCCAATCCGTCCAAAAAATGAAGATCGGTTTTCACGGATTTGGGTTTGCGATTTTAGCGCGTTCCCGGGCAGTTTGAAGCGGTTAAACATAAAAAAATAAAAATAAAAACAATAACAAACCCAAAAATTGGAGTTTAGATCCATAAAATATGCAATCGGAGCTGAAAGAATCATGAAACAAACACAAAAGGAAAGTCTTAGAAACCCTAAATCGACATAAAAAATAAGAAAAAAAATTAAAATCGCAAATAAAATTAAAATATAACATTTGATTTCAACGAAGTTAAACAAACAAGATGAATTATTATCAAGTTTTGGGTTTCAAAATGTTTCAGTCTCCGTGGGTTTGAGATGAAGTGAGAAAGTGTGTAGAGGAGACATGAGAAGAGCCTAGATTCGGCGTTTTGATTTACTCATGCGGGCGGGTTTCGGGCACCGTCCTCTACTCGGACTCACCCCTTACCAACCCAGTTTAAACCAATTTTTTCAACCCGCTAACCCACGACCCATTATAAACCGTCCAAATCTCTAATTTTTGGGCGGGTTTTGTTGGGTTCGGACGGGCCTCGGTTTTTTACCCAACCCCTAACAAAGATGGGGGTTTAAACTTGACCAAAAATAAAACAATGGAGTTAAATTTTGACAAATAAATATAGAGTAAAATGTCAAATACCCCCTAAAATTTCAAATTTTGTCAAATACCCATGAAATTTGGAAATAGGAAAATACTCCCGAAAATTGTAAAAAGTCAATCGAATTACCCCCTGCTCTGTTTACACCGTCTATTTTGATGACGTAGCTGTTAACTGCATACGTAGCACCTGCCAATCAGAGTCCACGTCACTGACACTCATTTAAGTGGGGGTATTTGACCGAAATTGGTAACAAATATACCATTATAACAGTCATATTCAATGATGTTATGAAATTTTAACAGTCAAATACCCCCTAAAATTTATAACTTATTGTCCAAATACCTTCAGTCAAATTGCCCTATGTGACGTGGCATCCTAATACTTTACAGATCATCATGCCACGTCACCCTTATTAGCCACATCATCATCGCACTTAACGGAACAAAATAATGGAGGGGGCAATTTGATTGACATTTTACAATTTTATGGGAGGTATTTCTCTATTTCCAAATTTCGGGGAGGATAAGTAAGGGGATATTTGACGAATTTTAAAATTTCAGGGGGTGTTTGGCATTTGACTTAATAAATATCTATAAAAAAAAAATAAATTTATAAGCAATATCTATAAACTTTAATCACTAGACATTGTAAAAAAAAAAAAAATTATAGTTATTTATTCTAGTTTTTTTTTTCACACTCCATCTATGTAAGATCTGTGCCTATGCATCAGCCTGTGGAAAAAACAAGGGCCAATGCCAGAATTTCAGATCCAAATTATTGTTGGCAAATTTATTCCAGTTCTTTCAAATAAGAAGTTTTTAAGTTCTTAAATCAAAATATCAATTTCTAAATCAAAATATCAATTTTTGAGTTCTTTTTTTTCATTACCAATATCCAGTCCACTGGACCGTTTAATCTGATTTAGAGGTCAGTTCTGTCATTAACTAGTTCTAGCCCCATCTGATTGCAATTGCGGGATCGAAAAATGGTTCTCCCAAAAAAAAATAACACAAAAATAAATCATAAACATACTGAAATAAAGATCATATATAACCAACCATATTAAGATAAGGGCATAATTAGTTAATTGGTCCCTTAAAGACATTTTAGGTTTCATAATGGTCCCTTAAAGAAAAAAAGTTTTGGATTGGTCCCTTAAAGACATATCCGTCAGTCGTTTTGGTCCCTTCGGTCCATTTTTTCCAAAGAAACGTTAACTATTAATAGATGAACCAATATACATTGTGGTCTACCGTAGACCTCAATAAAATTTAAAATTTTAACCATTTGATTATTTTGTCAAAATCTTAACCATCAAATCATGTAAAGTATATGGTATCTAAGAGCCAACCAACCACACCTAACTTTTTCTCCTTTTATTTTCATCTTCTTCCTTATTCTTCTTCATCACCAGAGAAGAAGTAGTGCCAAAAACCAATAACAAAAAGCAAACGTTTTTCACAATCACCAACCCGCATATTCACATGGTGAGCATGATCTTCACCATCACCCCCTTCTTTTGAATCTCTTCAAAATCTTCAATACCCAAAACTCAAAATCCCTCAATTCATCAACCCTTTTGATTTGATAATTTAGGGTGAATGAAACTTTGATTTTTAAAGCCAACAAAACCATGAAATTAAAAACCACAAACATCAAATCTGGATAAATCTAACATGCTTGGTGACTGAAGCTTTGATTTTTAAAACTATCAAAACCTTGGAATTAAAAACCACAAAGATCACATCTGTATGAATCTAATTAATAAACTTGGTGGGAGTGGTTATGTTTTAAATCTAGAACTTGATTTCCTTTTTCCTTGAAGTGAAGAGAAAAAAAAAGAATTTAAGATTTTTGCAATTTTGGATTAATTTTTTAGAAACTCTGGGTTTAAAGGATGAAGTTATGAAGAACATGATGAAGGGGTTATGAAGGAATGAGGAAGAAGATGAAGAAATAGAAATAAAAACTAGTTGGTGATGGTGCACTGTTAGTTCCGGTGGACATGCAAAATCTAATGGTTTCTTTCTTTTCAAAAAGATCTGATGGTTAAGATTAAAAAAATGCAGAATTACACTACAGGTCCTTTATCTTATTTTGTTGTAACACTTTGATCCTTTATCTTTTTTCTGTAACGTTTTGGTCCTTTATCTCTCAATACGTGAACACTTTGGTCCTTTTCGTCACTTCCGTTTAAGAAGATGTTGATGTGTCAGCACTGTTACTGAGTTGTCAATAAAACTTAAATAAACATGTTTCTACGTGGAAATTCCACCTTGTCACACTTTCTTACTCTATAAACAGATAAAATTGGAGGAAACCAATTTATGAACCCTAAAACGAAATTGGGTGAAATTTCAATTCTCAATGGCTTCAATCCGCACCAGTTCTTCGAATTCCAGAAGCTACAACAACTCTAGGTACAATACGAGTTTCATTCGGAATGATTTGGCCCCAGGGTTGAACGAATGTAGCAGTTTGTTTCATGAAATCTATTTCCATTCCTTGCTCCCATTCGTTTCCGTTTCTTTTGCTGCCGTTATTAGGATTCTTGCTATGAAACAGATGAACCCTAAAACTGATTAACGAACACGCATATGAGAAAAGGAGAGATCGATTCATACATACCTTACTTAAATCAAACCCTAAATCGCATAGCAGAACGGGTTCATCGTTTGTAATTGCCCTTCCTTTGGTTCACGCTTAATCGCCCTTCCTTTGGTTCTCTGCTTCACTCGCTTAATCGCTTTCTGAAATCACTTCTCTGCTTCTTTGCGTTTCTCAAATTGTTTGTAACGGTGTTAAACTGTGTTAAATCCACGTCAGTAGCAAAATAGACACGTCATCGTTTTTCTGCACGAAAATGACGAAAAGGACCAAAGTGTTCACGTATTGAGAGATAAAGGACCAAAACGTTACAAAAAAAAGATAAAGGACCAAAGTGTTACAACAAAATAAGATAAAGGACCTGTAGTGTAATTCTGCCAATAATAAATTATTGAGGTATATGGTGGACCACCTATAATGTTGGTCCACCTAATACATTTGGGGTTGATAAATTAACGGAAATGACTAATTTGACAAACAGTGACATCTTTAAGGAACCTAAGCGGAACTTTTATTCAATAAGGGACTAATGTGAAACCAAAAATTTCTTTAAGGGACCAAAATACTAATTAAGCCTAAGATAAGTTAAGAGTATCTATGCATCAAGGAGTGAGTAGAGATCAACTAAGTTGGGACATATAAACACTCTCATCCTATACTTATAGCTCATAATAATATAATAAAAATTGAAAAAATATAGGCTTAATTAGTTCATAGCTCATAATAATATAATAAAAAAAAAATAGGCTTAATTAGGGATTTCGATTTTCAATATGGGGATTTTTTTTTTTTTTGGGGGGGGGGGGGGTTGTTTGATGAAGATTGATGAAATTGGTGATGAAGATGAAGAACAACATAAATATTTGTTTGATGATGGTTCACCATTATATTCAGTAAATATGTAAATTCCACCATTACATTATCAAACTGTTTAGATTAAAACAAATTAACAAAAAAGAGTAAAGTGACAAAGATATCTTTAAAAAGATTGATAATTCTTGATAATTTTCAACTACTTTACTTTCAAATTTTCAAACCAAAACCTTATACAAATCCCCCTTATTTATTTTATTACCGAAGTTAGTTTATACAGTAATTGCTAAATTTTATTTTATTGATAATCAATTTCTAAATTTTATGATTAATCTCAATATGTCTGGATATAAGCTTTGATTTAGTATAGTTTCTAAAGTCTTTCATTTATTTAGTTTGAAAATTATTATTGATACTAGACGTTTGTCGCAGCCTGCCAGGCAATTAAAACACCAAAATCCTAATAGAGATACAATATTGAAATGAAAATCATCCAAATATGGCTGGACATTTACAAAGCAAATAGAAGGTGATATATATCCACATTTCTAAACAAACTTTAAATTGAAATAGTACGTAATAAATTCACTCAACCAAGCTTTTATCAAGTTGTTTAAACTCTGCAATGCAACCAAAAGTAAGCCAAACAAATAAAAGTATTAAGCATAACAATACTTACAAGTACACGAGTTTTTGGTGGCTTTTTCTATTTATAATTTTTCTTCAAGAAAATTCTATACATTATTTTAAAATCGGGATTGTATGATTGGGTCGGGTAACGAGCGACACATATGAGACATGTGATTGATCTAATGGTTGACAAAGATCGAAAGCTATACCGTGAATTCGGCATGTTAAAGTCATGTAATCTCGATCCTGTATTTTATTAGAAGTAGTGTGTTACTTTAATGGGAGCTATCGCTATACTAGTATTGTTTAGCAATGTTATACGGTGGAGCTCTTTGTCACAAAATTTCACTAAGACGTTGCTCTCTTTTTTTATATATTAATCTTTTGGTTTTTGAGAAAAGGAATTTGGGTTTTTTTTTTTTTAAGCAGAAATTTCGGTAATTTAAAGTTTGGTTACGAGGTAAATAAAATTTAACAGAAAATTATTTCCATCATGAATCAAGTTCAAGTTCTCCCAAACAATATGTCCTAAAAGAAGCTCGTTAACAACTTAAGATCAATGTCTTTGTTTAAAACTCTGTTTTAGTTTAAATAGAAATTGACAATAAAATGACTGTTATTATTTTAATTTTGGATTTGACATAAAGAAAAGGAAAAAAGCGGCAAATAATGGTGGCAGGCGTAACGGCTTTTTGGAAAGATTTGTTCCGGACCTTCCGGTATTGAGTATTACTCCCTCAATTTTTTTATAAGTGCTCATTTAAAATAGTAACAATAAATTAAGAAAGTGTATTTTTGCACTTTATCGTTATATTATACCCTAATTTTAATCCCCCAATAAATTCCAAATTTTTTTTTTAAAAAAAAACTTTAGTTTTTCAAATATATATAGCATTAATTAGTTTTATTGAAAAAGTTAAGAGTAATTGACAAATAATATAATTGACAAGTCGTATCCTTAAAACACTTAAATGAACAATTAATTTGAAACGCTAAATCTGACGAAACTGACAATTTAAAAAAAAAAAAAAAAAGGAGGGAGTATATTATTGTATATTTTTCGACAAAATGGAGCAATAAATATTATTGTAGTAGGTTAATTAACCACACTAGTAGGTTAATTAACCACACTAGTATCTAAGATGTTTCGAATTTAAACTTACGATCTCTCATTTGTGTGTGCAAATTTCATGTGATATTTATCATTATATCTATCGACAAAACATATATAATCCTTTAAAAAAGGTAAGACAAATTGTGAGTCACGAGTAGTGGCTGTCGCGGGTTGGGTCGGGTTAAATCAAACTTGTTACCCCAACCCAGTCAAACTAATTGGTTTGAGTTTGGTCGAAAACTCTTATTTTTATGTTAAATTCGAACTGATCCGATCTAATAATGACCTGGTTGATTTGAGTTTGGCTAACAGGTCATTAGAGATAACTTATGTAACAACGTGCTTCACATGCAAATAATTACGATTAATACAATAATGCATTGTGTCTTTATCTACCGTAAAAAATCCACTACTTTCCAAAGTGGCTTTACTTTTTTATATGGAGTAATCAGTCAATTTAGTCCCTAAACTATCACTCTCTCACCAACTTAGTCCCTAAACTATTAAAACCAACTAAAAGGTCCCTAAACTATATTCACATCCTTCAATTTAGTCCCTAAACTATTTTCCATCCATCAATTTAGTCCTCCGTTATATTTTCCTTTAACTGTTCTTTAAAACCCTAAAATCCAAAAGCTACTTTTACGCTTATATCTCTCTTCTCGATCAACTCTCTCAAATCATCTCAATCTGAAAACCCTAGCGCCACCTATACGCTCCAATTCCGGTTGTCGTCGTTGTTTTAAGGTACGTTTTTCATGCCAACTCCAGGATTAAGCCGAGGATCACACAATGAAGGACCTTCTACTTAGTGCTTTTGTTTGATTGTTGCTTATAATATTTGGTTTTTTGTAATGATGCATGCTAGTTTTCTAGTAATGAAATTATGGTTTATGATTAATATTGTTCTTTAGTTAACTATGGATTGTGATTTAGTTAGTTCTTTTGATGGATAATGGATTTGTTGACTTATGTAATGAATTTGATGGATTATGGTTTAGTTGATTTATGTAATGAAGATTATGGTTTATGGTTTAAATTATGGTTAAGTTTGTTTTTTGGTTTTTGTTGATTTAGCAGTAATGTTTCATTTGGTTTAGCACTAATGAATTTGTGTTGTTACTAGGTAGTGAACGAATTTGTGTTGTTACTAGGTAGTGAACGAGACAAAGGATGATTTAGCAGTAATGAATTATGTTAAAAATAAATTTGATTTAGCAGTAATGATTTAGCAGTGTTGTTACTATTTTGTTGTTTTTAAAGATAGTTTAGGGACTAAATTGAAGTATTTTTTATAGTTTAGGGACTACTAACAGTCACTTAACGGAAAAGTTAACCGAGTGACTAAATTGAAGGATGTGAATATAGTTTAGGGACCTTTTAGTTGGTTTTAATAGTTTAGGGACTAAATTGAAGGATGTGAATATAGTTTAGGGACTTTTTAGTTGGTTTTAATAGTTTAGGGACTAAGTTGATGAGAGAGTGATAGTTTAGGGACTAAATTGACTGATTACTCTTTTTATATGTTTTCTACTGAAACCCAAAGCGGCTTTCCAAAGTGGCTTTCTTTGTCTAATTTTATACTAATTTGATTGTATTCTAAAAAAAAAAAAAATTTAAATCTGATTTATTTATTTGGTTTTTTTTTCTTTGTTGTAATTTTTTTTTTGTCTTAGATGAAGTGGTAATCCGCTGAAAATTAAACTCACATAATTGAGAGGTCTTAGGTTCGAACCAGGGTCACGACGTCCAGCCTAACAATTTCGGTATTTTTTACCCGTTGAATTACGACTTATGAGACTCTTTGTTGTAAATTTTATTTATTGGATCTTGATAACGTATTTCAGATGCTCTTTAAAAACTCAATTAAAAAAAATTATTTATCTAAATTATTCAATATTTTAATTTTCAATGCATTAATTCTACGTATTTTCATATTAGATTCAATTCTAATCTATAAATTATAATCTCATCCTCATTCAAAATAAAACCAAACATGCACTTAATTTATTTATTTTTTTAAACAAAACATGCACTTAATTTTATTTGTTACATTAATGGCTAAAAGTTTTATCATTTGTTTCCTTTTTTATTATGCTTAACTAGTGCCCAGAGACACTGTTTAGCATGATCCTAATTTTATTTGTTACATTCATTCAACTCAATTCAACTTTTTGAAGTCATGCCAACATCATGATGAGAGATCCATTCCCAATTTCCCATTACTGTATGTTTCTCTTCTTTACAATAACTTTAACTCTTCCTTTCTTCTTTTTTAGATATAAAATTTACATTACTTACGCCGATAATAACTATTAACTACAAACTACAACAATCATGAAAATATTAAGCCATGGATATGTTTTGTTATCCAACCTCTTACTAATAATTTCCATCGCTAATGTTAGTAATGGAGTAGACTATGAAGCAGATTACATGTTCCAACTTATGAAAGCAATAACCCCAACTCCCACTGGATGGTCTAACAAAACTCACTACTGCAAATGGAAAGGCATCTCTTGTAATTCAACTACTCAAGTTGTTACCTCCATCATGCTCCCATCAAGTTCACTCACTGGGACACTCCCTCCCGACATCTACACTCTCACTAATCTCACCCATATCGATCTTCACAACAACTCACTCAATGGTTCTTTGCCTGATTTTGAAGGCCTCTTGCTCCAAATTGTATCCCTTGGTCACAATAATTTCACCTCTATTCCAGACGATTGCTTTCGATATTTATCTGATCTGAGAACCCTCAACCTCAGCAATAACTTGAATCTCGACCCATGGGTATTTCCTATGGATGATTTATCTTTCTCCACTTCTTTGGAAACCCTCGATCTCAACGCTACAAATATGATTGGTCCACTACTTCCAGAAAAGTTTGATTCGTTTCCAAATTTGCATACTTTTATTATTTCTCACAACAAATTGAAAGGAAGTCTACCCCAGTCTCTCGCGAAATCTGCTGTAAGATATTTACACCTTAACAATAACAGTTTCTCGGGTACAATTGACGTTATATCAAGCATGAGTAAGTTATCTCAATCATGGCTTCACAATAACACCTTCTCGGGTCAAATTCCCAACATGTCCCATTGTATTAATTTGTTTGATTTGCAACTTCAATCAAATTTTTTAACTGGTTTGGTCCCACCTTCATTGCTTGCGCTATCTAGCTTGAACATCATCTCGTTGGACAACAATATACTTCAAGGACCGATACCTGTGTTTCACAAGGGCGTTAAAGCAACTTGGGAATCAAATAACTTTTGTCGAAGTGATGTTGGGCCATGTGATCCCCAAGTTACAATTTTAAATAAAATATCTGAAGCTCTTGGGTCTCCTAGCTTTTTGTCAACCGAAGGGAACAATGTTTGTACCGGAGGGCAATGGACCAGTATATCGACCGACAATGTCTTGATTAAGTGTGAAAGAGGGAAGATTGTTACATTGAAGTTCCGGGATTTTAGATTAACAGGAACCATCTCTCCCGCATTTTGCAAGTTAACAAGTTTGGTGAACTTGACGCTTGCTCGCATTAAATTGACGGGTTCAATACCACCCAGTCTTACAACTTTGCCTCAATTGCAGATTCTTGATGTTTCTAATAATAATCTATCAGGAGTAATTCCCAAATTTTCATCCAAGGTTAAGTTAAACACCACAGGCAATGTTTTGCTTCGGCAAAATATGTCTAGACAAGATGGAGGTGATGTTCAAACTCAAGGTTCATCTAAAGCAAACCTTAGACTTGTAATTTGGATTACAGGTACGCTTCTATATTTTAAAGTGTTTTGTTTTGTTACCTATGGCCATGTGCAAGTCTTGTTATCTATTCATTCTCATCTCAATTATAAACAATAAAAAGTTATATTTTGTAATTTAAAATATAAGTAAATATTATTAATTTTATTGTTTTGTATTTTAATTATATTATTCTAAAAATACTCGCGTTTTTTTGACAAATTTTGAAAATACTCTCTAATTAACGGTAAAAGTAACACTCTAATTAATATACTCCCTCCGTCTTTAAATGAATGTCACCATCCGACTTTGTGCACTATTCATATAATCTACTTTGACTATATTTTTCTTCTAATATATACAGATAAATATTACTCCACATATAAGACGTTGTTGGATTTATCTCAATTATACTACTTTCTAATTATTATCTTTTTATAATTTTTAATAATATATAATTAAATATATTAACAGTCAAAATTATGCATCAGCATGTGTGCAGTACGTGATCAACGGTGACACTTGTTTTGGACGGAGGTTGTACATTTTTTTAAAAAAAATCAATAATTGTTTTATTTACATATATGAAACAAATACAATTATTTGAAACAAAAATAAATGTCTTTTTTTTATTTACTTGAGCAAATTATAAAAAGTTCAAGTGACTAATGAACTTCGATTAAGACCAAATTGATCGGAAGTAAGGAGTTTGTATCACATCTAAAATTATCATAAGTCAAACTTTGTTACTTATCATCAAAGTTCAGAATTATTTGAGTCATTTTCTCTGATAAGACAAAAATTTAATTTTTAATAGATAGAGCCATATATTGAAAAAATTAATCAATGAAATAGATAAATAGTATTGTATTTAATCTTCACTAATTACTTCATTTACTTTTGTTTATAATCTCAAGTGCAAACATGCAGGGGCATCAATGATTATTGTTGGAACTGTCATTCTTATGGTGTTGATTATTTGTAAACGTAAGAGGTATCATATTTTGGTAAAAAGGTGGGTATTCAAGAAAACAAATAAATTTATTGACCACAATGTGGAGGATTTCATGCAAAGTTATAACTTGTTAGTGCCAATTAAGCAATATCGATATTCAGAAGTCGAAAGAATGACAAACTCATTCCGAGACAAATTAGGTCAAGGAGGATATGGTGTTGTTTACAAAGCAAGTTTACCTGATGGTCGTCAAGTGGCAGTGAAAGTGATAAAAGACTCAAAGGGAAATGGAGAAGAATTCATAAATGAAGTAGCTAGTATTAGTAGGACGTCACATGTAAATATTGTTTCACTTTTGGGGTTTTGTTATGAGAACAAAAGAGCACTAATATATGAATTCATGTCCAAAGGGTCATTGGATAAGTTTATCCTTAAAAATGGATTTCCTGATGCAATTTGTAGCTTGGATTGGAACACAATGTACGAAATTGCAATCGGCATTGCTCGAGGACTAGAGTACTTGCATCAAGGATGTGTTACAAGAATTTTGCATCTTGATATCAAACCCCAAAATATTCTTTTGGATGAAAACTTTTTCCCAAAAATCTCTGATTTTGGATTAGCTAAAATATGCCAAAGGAATGATAGTGTTGTGTCTATACTTGGCACAAGAGGAACTATAGGATACATAGCACCAGAAGTATTTAGCCGAACATATGGTGGAGTTTCTCACAAGTCTGACGTATACAGTTATGGTATGTTAATTCTAGAAATGATTGGAGGAAGAAAGAATTATGACACTGGAGGTTCGTGTACTTCTGAATTGTACTTTCCAGATTGGATTTATAAGGATCTTGAACAAGCTGGTAATAATAATGAGAATTGTTTAGCAAACTCAGAAGAAGAAAATGACATGGTGAGACAAATTACTATGGTGAGTCTATGGTGCATTCAAACGAATCCATCAGATAGACCATCAATGAGTAGAGTATTAGAAATGCTACAAGGACCACTTCAGTCAGTGTCATATCCTCCAAAGCCTTTCCTACATTCTCCTGAACAACAATCATTTCAAACTTCATATGTGTCTTCAAGCAATTTTTGATAGAGACAAATGCAGGAAAGACACCAGTAAAAATGTGATTATACTGTAATTTTAAATTGTAGGTATTCGAAAGTTCAAATTAACGCATCTTTTCTATTTAAACAAAAATACCATTAACTTTTATTATTTAAAATTAATAAATTGAAGGTTAATTTGGTAAGTTTAATGAAATAATTTACATCCCGTTTACTAATTTCTACCCACGTTACTATTTTTTTTTTTTGTGAGACCAATAAACTTGTGTTTGTGTAACAAGGCATCCAGTCTTTTTTTTTTTTTTTTGGCTTAATTAGTCTATTGGTTTCTTAAAGACATTTTAGGTTTCACAATGGTCCCTTAAAGAAAAAAAGATCCAGATTGGTCCCTTAAAGAAAAAAAGGCTCGGATTGGTCCCTTAAAGACATATATGTTTGTATATTGGTCATTTCCGTTAAATTTTAACTCCAAATATAACAAAACATTCCGGTGGTTAAAATTTTAAAAATTAATAAGGTTTTGGGTGGACCACTTACACTTAATGACATCCACAATTCAGTCAACTAAAACTAACATTTTTTTGTAAAAAATTTACGGAAAGGACCAATTGAGAAACAAATGTGTCTTTAAGGGACCAATCCAGACCATTGTAAAACCTAAAATATCTTTAAGGGACCAAAAGACTAATTAAGTCTTTTTTTTTTTTAAGGAGCAAACACTACAACAAATATGGGATTGAGTAACATTTAAAAAATGTTACTAAATTTTAAAAAATGTTACTATTTAGCTTGAGTAACATTTGAGCAAATGTCCCCCCTGAGCTTAGTTCAGTTGGTAGGGATATCGCAGTATATGTGTAGGAGTCCGGGTTTGAACCCGAAACACTCCACTTATTTATCTTTAAGGTGAATTTTCTAGCCAATAGGCTACTTGACAAAAAAAAAAAATTCAAACAAATGTTACATAAAACCTATGTTAAAAGGCTTTTAGTAACATCCTAGAATATTATTAGTAACATTAAAAAAATGTTACCTATTTAAGAACTATACAAGAAAAATATGTTTTAGCTTCAACAAATACGGACGCTAATAGGCAAAAAATGGACGCTAAAATCAATTATGCGTCAGTTTAGCGTCCAATAATTTGAGGACAGTAAAGGCTTTGATGATAAACAGTAGCGTCCATGTTGACGCTAATTAGCATTTTACAAATGTGGACGCTAAAAGTAAGGCTCAATTTGGAAAAAAAATCGGACGCTAATTAGCATCCATTAATTATTGACGCTAAAAAGTTTGTTTTTAAATCGGTTATATTTACAACAGATTTAAAAAGGTAAATTTTTATCATGGAAAAAAAATAATTTCTGTTTTGTTCTCCCTACATACAGGGACGGGCCTGTTCAAGGCTTATAGCCACACCAGCCCAGTCTAAATTTTTCTAAAATTAAAAAATAAAAATTTTATAAATAATTTTAAGTCTTTTTTTATACATATTCGTACAAATATTAATGTAAATATTAGTTTAGAGTTTATTATTGATAATTGTAAGTCTTTCGTATACATATTAGTTTAAGTATTAGTGCAAATATTAGTTCATAGTCTATTATTGATGATTTCAAGTTTTGGGTTATACATGAATTATTATTTTAAGTTATATAGTTTATCAACTTTGACTTTTTTTCAAAATATAGTGGACCACTAATTGAATTTATAGAATTTGGTAAAATTAGCAATTGAACTAGCATATAAATATGACATGACATAAAAAAAGTTTAATTAATATTTAACTTTTTCAAGTAAGATAATACAGTAAAATTAGAATAAAAATTATATACGGGTAAAATTGGAATAAAAATTAACAAGATATAAGCTGATTGAATTAAACAAGTGATATGCATGATTTAATATATATTCAATAAATTAGTTGTTTTTTTTTCGAATAGAAATTTTGTGGCTTTTTAGATATAGTTTGTTGGTTTATTTTTTTGAATAAATATTTTCCGGTTTGTTGTTCTTTTTTTTGGATATACATGTTGTATTAGTAGTAATTTCACATATTGTTTGTTGTTTAACTGAATTATTATTGGGATGAAAAAAAATTGTAATGCCCAAATTTTTTAGCCCCACTAGAAATTTATGGCTGGGTCCGCCCCTGCCTACATATATGCATAAACAAAACAATATTCTAGCTAGTTCAAAAGCCTTATTATGCATATAATATTACATCAGAGAAGCAAGTACCAACTAGATTTATTAAACTATATGTCATGCAAATGCTTATGATGATAAAAGGAAAGGCTTTTGAACTATAGATATAGTGTATGATCCATCACTCTCCAATATGAATACATTGTAAATACTATCATGGGTGCATCTTTAGGAATAGGGAATGATGTACATTCAGAGCTTTGCAAAGAGAAAGGTTGTATAAGTATAGAACAATATGGCGTATCCTAATATTAGATCCATGGCATATCTATAGTGAGTATAGAAGAGCTATTCAGTTTCATGGCATAACTTAATATCAAATCCAAACCTACAATTTCCAGGAGACTACTTTTTTTTTTTTTTTTTTTTTTTTTTGTTGAGACTAATATAAACTTATGTCTGTGTAACAACTACAAGGCTTCCGATCTTTTCTCTTTAATTTACCATAAAACATATCTATGATTCTTTTTGCTCTGAATTCTTCTTTTAATTCTCTCGATAGTGTTTATCACTGGGAATTGTTTCACATATCTATGAATCTTTTTGCTCTGAATTCTTCTTTTTAGGCAAAATTACACTATAGGTCCTTTATCTTATTTTTTTGTAACACTTTGGTCTTTTATCTTTTTTTTGTAACAATTTGGTCCTTTATCTTTTTTTTTTGTAACACTTTGATCCTTATCTTATTTATTTATAAAAAATAAAGGACCAAAGTGTTACAAATAAAAAAAGATAAAGGACCAAACTGTTACAAAAAAAGGGATTAAAATGTTACAAGTAAAAAAAATAAAGGACTAAAGTGTTACAAATAAAAGATAAAGGACCAAAGTGTTATAAAAAAAAGATAAATGACCAAAATGTTACAAAAAAATAAGATAAAGGACATGTAGTGTAATTTTGCCTTCTTTTTATTTGGACAAAAATACTACGTTCATTATTTTGAACTAGATTAAGCCAACAATAATTATGTAAGTTTCATCCAATTTTTTATTTTTATTTTTTTCAAATTGTTCGTTTCCGTATCCCCACCTAATATGAAGCACATACTTCAACACAGACATCGAGACACGACACGGACACGACAACACCGCTAATGTAAGAAATAACTTGTTCAAATTAGATTTACATGTATATAATTTTATTTTCAATTTATATGTTTTATAAATATGTAGCGGTGTCGGTATTCTATATTTTTTACATTAACGGTGACGCGGTGTCCGTGTCCGTATTGTGTTTGCGATGTATGTGTCGGAGTCCGTTCAATAAAAGATATAGTACAACACTGTGAGAGTGTCAGTGTCGCCGTGTTTTGTGTAGACACTCTCACCCCAATCAATGGAAGATAGTATAATACTGTAAATGAAAATAACAACTCAACAAACTATTAGTTTGTTGTGAAGAGAAAGAAAATATCCGTAAGGAAGGATCCAAAGGGGAGTGAGTGTCTACACAACATGTTTGTATATAGCAATATTGTTGTCGGCATCGCTAATCATAGTATTTTACTTTTATTTATCTATTTATTATCGAAAAAATTAAAATTATTGTAATCAAAATGTAGTGTATTTAATTTCTCATTGATCAATATTGTTGTTTCGACATATCATTAACTCTTGTAGATATATCTAATATGTGCCTAATGAGAGTAAGAAAAAAATAATATTTTTTTTACACTTGTCCGACACGAATCAAAGAAGTGTCGAAGTAAAGAAAAAATTGAGTTTTTTTCCGACACCGGTATGAACTATCCGACACTGTCGTACGAATGTCATATGAGTGTCGACACCAACAGGCGTCGGACACCGCGACACGCCTAACCATAGATGGGTCGTGCTTTATGACTTACTCCATGTTCTTACTAATGTGGGTATCAGACACGTGGAAGATAAACAAGCACGAGAAATAAGGCCCAATCCAAAATACATATATTAAATAGGGAGCAAATACATGTGACTAGGTGTGGAATGTATTGTGTAGACACTCTAAGGGGTGTGCATCGGGCGGGTATGGGCAGGTTCGGGCCCAATATGTCAAGGATATATGAAACCGATTGGTCAAAATACAGGCCCAATTTCGACCGTTTTTGGGTTCGGTTTGGATGGGTCTCGGATTATATGGGTAGCGGATCAAATGGGTCGGTTGTCTCAGTTATGGATCTCAATTTGTTTTTTATTGTCTTTTTTTTACTCAAATTTTATTGTTTTTTTTCAAGTTTAGATTGTCACGCTAATTATTATTATTATTTAACAAAAAAAACAGAGTAGTTTGTTGTATATTTAAACTGAGTTTTTATGAAACTTTTTTTTAAAGAGTTATCATGTTAAAAAACATGTTTAATCACTGTGATCCCGTGATTTCTTAGCACTTGCAAGATCATCTACTATGATTTTTTTCTTGTTGTTGATTAACCAACCACAATGGCAGAACCATGAGAGAACATGAGTTCAACAATATATGATTAACACATTCAAAATTAATATTAATTAATTTGAATAGTATTTCTTGAGTTGCTGCTGCATTAGGAGAATGACTTGCTTGCTTCAGTTCCTGAAAAATGAAGAAACCAAACTCATTAACACAAAAAGTGTTTGAACATAAACAAAACAAAAGGAATAAACTCAACAATGATTAATATTACAAAAATAGATGAAAATAATCAAATGAAAGAAATAAACTCAACAACATTAACCCTAACACAACAAAACAAATCTGAACCGAATAGTAAACATCTGCATTTGGTTGTGTCCATCGAATCCATGGTTTGGACACCTCTTGAGGCACACCTTGAATCTTTCCCAAGTATCATACAGTGTTTCTCCATCAGCTTATTCGAAATTACTTATCTCCGCTCTCCTTTCCATAAATTTATGAATTTGAAAGTAGCGGTCAAGAAATTTCCTCTCGAGTTGCCTCCACGTTTCTATTGTACCAGCTGGGATCGTATCTAACCAATCTTTGGCTCTTCCGGACAGAGAATGCTTAAACAACCGTAGCCTTTTGTCGGACTCGCTTACCCCTGGAGGATCCGTGTAGTCACACGCCTCGTAGAAGTGAGATAAGTGCAAGTTCGGACACTGCGATTCTGAACCGGAGTATGGATTCTCCTTCAATGCGGACAACACCGTGTTCTTGATGTCAAATGATACCGGATTGGCCGGCTGGAAGCCTTGGTTGGCCAATGCATCATTGTCCCTTCGTCCGTAATCACCTAAGGTACGTCTTGGTGGTGGAGGAGGTGGTTGGACATCAACCGGTGGATCTTGTTCGTAATCCATATCAGCAAAGTTCTGTTGTTGACAGTTGTGATCACCACTTGATGTAGCTTTGTCTCTTGAAGCTAGAGCTTCCCTTGCTGCCTTCCGATTAGCACGAGCTGTCTTTTCTATCTCGGGATCAAAGTGCAGCTCAATCGGACCTGTTCTCCGCATGCACAAGAAAGCAAACAAGTAGAAATCTCTTGACAGAAAAATATAAAAACTAGAAAAAGTAAAGAAAACATAGAAAAATAGACACAATCGCCTTGTCGAATCGATCAACAATCACCGGCAACGGCGCCAAAAACTTGATTGACTATTTGCAAGTGTACAATTTCGTCAATTGAGTAATAAAAAGATATCGATCCTCAGGGATTGCGCGATTTTAACAAAGTAATTGTGTCTATAAACATACTAAAATTAACACACATTTTGGGGGTTTGTTTGAGTAGTTTGTGTTGTAAGAAAACGTTTCTAGTTCAAATAGTAAACAAGTGAGGTTTGATCATCGGAACCACTTAGGCTATAGTAATCATATGCAATCAATTATATCGAATTGAATCACTTAAGTGTTACAACTAGATCAACAATATGGTGAATCTCAATCTCTTGATAAATTCACCCTATCCTTTGTCGATACTCCTCCGATATCTCGGATGAAAGCTACCGACAACGGAGTATTTGAAAGCGCGTTGATCGTGTGCTACACTCTATGTTTCAATCTCTCGATCGGAAACACTCAAATGCTTCATGAATTCAGTTCAGATTCTAACTCATATTCTCATACATAATTAGAATCTAAGATCATTGCAAAGTTGATCAGAATTTGAAATGCATTAAGTAAAGACATTCATGAAATAACACATACAAGAGAGTTTCAATTCAACAACTAAGATTACGGGTGCGTTTGATCTGCTAAAAAATAAGGGACTGGACAGGACAATTTCTGATGTACTGTGTTTGATTTTAAAACTGTTCCTGGTACTGGACAAACTAGGGGCCAAGGGATAGGACAAAACTTGAAATTTTTGTCCCCCACAGAACCACGGGACAACTTTTTGTCCTCAGCACAAGTTGTCTAAAATACCAAAATAACATTTTATCCACCAAACATCGTATAACACAAAGTTTGTTCAATACCTTAAATGTTTGTCCTGTGCTGTTTTGTCTTGTACTGTCCTGTACTGTTCTGTCTAGTATTTATATTTTGCAGATCAAAAGTATCATCCTAGATCCAACCTCTATGAGGGATTTAGCTCCTCATAGCTTCTTGATTCACTCCAAGCTCCAACTCCATGGTAATTGCTTCCATGCTGTTGAATCCCTTGAAGCTATCCACTTGATTGCAGGATCGGACCTCAATTTTTGCCCAGAATCTCTGAAATATGGTGATGAACTCAGAATTTTCGAACCCTTTCACAGAAAACTGACTTTTCAATATATAGTGATTGCAAGCACGCCGCGCGTCAGATCCATCACGCCGCGCGTGGTTACGTTTCTTTATACTACGCCGCGCGTGTAACTGCTTCACGCCGCGCGTGATTAAGTCAGAGGAGAATTGTTCTTCAGTAAAGCTATTACGCTGCGCGTGATTGGTTTCACACCCCCGGCGTAGTTCAACTCCTCAATCATACTGCGCGTGGTCCTTCTCACGCCGCGCGTGATGATGTCAGTGGCGAACCTTCTTCTGATCAGGGTATTATGCCGTGTGTGGACAGGCCCCCACGCCGCGCGTAATTAAAGCAGGTTTTGGTCTTCTCTGTGATGTGTATTACGCGGCGCGTGATGCTTCACACCCCCAGCGTAGTTGAAATGCATAATTTCCTGCATAATTTCCTGCTTTCTTGTATTCCAAGTAACCTTGCTTCTGAGTTGATTTCTCTTGATTTTATTGCTTAAAACCCTCTAAAATAAGTCTAATGTTCCTCAAATAAGCATGTATTATGAGAGTGTGACGATCCGTCATCAGGCTCGGTCATGTATCTAATTCTAGAATCACATATGACTCACTTGTATCCCTCTATTTCGTTTGATAATAAAGTTGTGTGTGACATTTGTCACGATGCAAAGCAAAAACGTTTGCCTTATAATTCTAGTCATTCTATTGCTAATGCTAAATTTGATCTTTTACATGTTGATATTTGGGGTCCTTTAGCTTTTTCTTCAGTTCATGGACATAGATACTTTCTCACTATTGTTGATGATTTTACGCATTTTTGTTTGGATTGTTTTGTTAAAATCAAAGTCTGAAGCTTCCACTAAACTGCAAAATTTTGTTCACATGATTGAAAATCAGTATCAAACTTGTCCCAAAATTATTAGGTCAGATAATGGCCTCGAATTTCTTCTTTATGAGCTTTATTCTTCTAAGGGAATTCTTCATCAGCGTTCATGTGTAGAAAATCCCCAACAAAATGACTAGGTTGAGCGCAAACACCAGCATATTCTCAATGTTGGTCGTGCTTTGCTCTTTCAATAAAAACTACCCAAGTCATATTGGTCCCATGCATTATTACATGCCACATTTATCATTAATCATGTCACCGCTCCCCTCCTTGATAATCTTTCTCCCTATCAAAATTTTCATGATCAATTGCCTCCTCTTGACTCCTTCAAAGTCTTTGGTTCTCTTTGCTATGCATCCACTCTTACTGCTCATAGGTCCAATCTTGATCCTAAAGCTCGTAAGTCTCTCTTTTTAGGTTATGCTAATGGTTTTAAGGGCTATGTCCTGCTTGATCTCATCACTCATGAGATTTTCATATCCCGCAATGTGTCTTTTCATGAACACAAACTTCCTTATTCTTCATCCATATCCCACAAGTCTTCATCTTGGGATTATTTTACTTCCCAACCTTCTCAGCCCACCCAGTCTCCACCTCTTCATAACTCTGACCCTTCTTCTGACAAAAGTCACCCTGATTCTGTCAGTCCTTGTGCTGATACTACTGATATTCCTTCCACATCTTTACCTCTTCGCAAATCATCTCGTCCCAAACAAAAACCATCTCATTTGCAAGATTATGTTTGCAATATTGCCAATGATGTCACCATTCCATCTCCTCAAGGTACTCTTTATCCTTTATCCAATTATTTGTCTTATATGCATTTATCTCCTTCTCACCATCACTTTACCATGTCTTTAAACACCCACACTGAACCTAAATCCTATACTGAGACTAGTAAATATGACTGTTGGCAACAAGCTATGCAAGTTGAGCTTTTTGCCCTTGAAAATACTAGTACATGGAAAATTGTGGATTTGCCTGCCAATGTGAAACCCATTGGCTGCAGGTGGGTTTATAAGATCAAACGACATGCCGATGGATCGATTGAGAGATTCAAAGCACGTTTGGTTGCTAAAGGTTATTCTCAAATTGAAGGTCTTGATTATTTTGACACCTATTCATCGATTGCCAAGCTTACTACTGTTAGAACTGTTATTGCTCTTGCTTCCATCAAAGGTTGGTTTATTCATCAACTTGATGTCAACAACGCATTCCTCCATGGTGATCTTCAAGAGGATGTATATATGCAAATTTCACCTGGTTAACTGCCTTCCTTCTTGGCCTTCATTTTACACAAGCCCATTCTAACCATTCCCTATTTGTCAGACAAACATCTTCTTCTTTCACTGTCCTTCTAGTTTATGTGTATGATGTAATCATAGTTGGTGATTCCATGACAGATATTGATCATATCAAAGTTTCTTTGCATAATAGTTTCAAAATTAAGGACTTAGGCCAATTGAAATTTTTTCTTGGTCTTGAAGTGGCCACTCTAAGTCTGGTATCTCTTTATGTCAAAGGATGTACTGTCTTGACATGATTACTGATGCTGGTCTCCTTGCTTCTAAACCTATCTCTACTCCTTCTGATCCTTCCATCAAAATACACCAAGGTCTCAGTCATCCTTATCATGATATCTCTGCTTATAGAAGGCTGGTGGGAAAACTATTATACTTGAATGCCACAAGACCAGACATTACATTTATAACTCAACAACTCAGTCAATACTTATCAAATCCCACCATAAATCATTATAATGCAGCCATTAGAGTTTTAAAATACTTAAAATTCTGCCTAGGTCGTGGATTATTTTTTCCTGGAGACTCTTCATTACATCTCATAAGCGTTTCAGATGCGGATTGGGCTGATTGTAAGGATACAAGAAGATCTATATCTGGTCAATGTTTCTTCCTTGGAAAGTCTCTAATATCATGGCACACTAAGAAGCGGTTAACAATATCTAGATCTTCTTCTGAATAAGATTTACAATGGCTTGTGTACTTGTTCAAAGATTTACACATCAAATGTATCAAGCCTCATGTTTTGTACTGTGACAATTTGAGTGTTATCCACATTGTAGCAAATCCAGTCTTTCATGAACGAACAAAACACTTAGAGATTGATTGCCACTTGGTGAGATAAAAATTGCATGCTGGGCTCATGAAGTTACTTCTTGTACTATCGAAGAATCAACTTGCAGATTTCTTCACAAAACCTCTACTTCCACAACCATTCAATCTTTTATTATCCAAGTTGGGAATGTTAGATATCTATCATCCTCCAACTTGTGGGAGGGTAATACACCAAGAGGCTAAAATAGTCAATGACATGAATCAAAAGTTAAAGCAAGGAGAAGTAGATATTACTTAAGTTTTCAGTATTTGTTACATTGTAAATACATGTGTATCAGTTCTTAGAATAAGAAACTACTATAAATAGTTAATTGATGTATCATTTTACTTATCGAATCAGAATGAAATTTTATTATTTTTCTCTCTAGTAATAACAAGAGAGCAAAGTTTAAGCCCGACATAAATAAAGTGTAGAGAACAAGAAGGAATGAAACTCACAGTGAAACACAATTGATGCATTTAGGCGAGATGATGAAGGTGAGAGGAAGAGAAGCAGTGAGCTGATATTAAGTTAGAGAGACAAAGATGAATTGTGAGCGAGTGATTTCATGTTCTTTAGAGAGAGAGAGAGAGCGCCGCTGCTTCTTCCAAGTTAATTAGGGTTTGTTTGAGTGGAGTGTGAATGAATGAATTTATATATCTAGGGTTTAATTGGATAGTTTGAGATTGGGTCTAAGATAAGAGTTGGGTTGCTGAAGCAAGGTAGTGAGGTATAAATATAATAATAATAATAATAATAATAATAATAATAAAAGTCTGGTATCAAAATACTAGTGTTAGTAATGCGGTCGGGTTCGGTCTAGCCAGGCTGACTTTCACCAAAATCGGACCCGCCCGAGTCCACCCACAAAGACCCAATTTTTTATGACCCGTGACCCGATCAACGACCCAACTCGCATGTTTCGGTTTCCAGCTTTTCGGTTACATCGGTTTCCAGCCTTACGGATATTTTCTTTCATAATAGTTTGTTGAGTTGTTACTTTCATTTACGGTACTGTACTATCTTCCATTGATTGGAGTTTTTCTCATAGTGCTACTGCTCAATAATAATAGTACAATTGCTTGTTTACTCTGTACTTATTATTTCCTTACACATTTCATAATGCTCCAAAATGTGTCCCTTGTCACAATAACTTCTCCTATATTATACTCTCCAAGTCTACAAAGGGTCAAACGTAAATTTTTATGAAATGGTTAAATGTATTTTTAGTTTTTATAAATATTTTAAAATTTATTTTTAGTTCCTATAAAAAATTTCAGCAAGTTTTGATCCTTCAAATACTTCATATCATGAGGTGATAATCATAGAGGGAAAAAAAACGAAGATTTTTTATGAGCATTTATCAAAGAATGCCAACACAACATGTGAGGTGGAAAGAATGGTAGTAAATGACGTGGAAGCTAATGTGCCAAAGCCTTCTAGTGGGAGGGAATGAGCCCAATGAAGAACACGCAGTAGAGAAGGGTGCAACAACATGATTTTTTATCAGGGGATCCTGACAACAGTGACAAGCAGGCCTCCCGGGAAACAATGAGTATTTTAAGTTGGAACTGTGGGTGCCGGGGCAACCCGAGTGCAGTTTCCACCATTTGAGACCTCGTTCGGAAATACAAGCTGAATGTAATCTTTTTATGTGAAACTCTAGTTCATGCAAATAAAGTTGAAGACATTCATGTGTTGTTTGGGGTTTGATGGTTCTTTTGCAGTTGATAAAGTATGTGTTTCGTTCTGTGGTAGACAGAATTGATTTTGACAAAATTAAGTTTGACAGAATTGATTTTGATAGAATTGAGTTTGATAGAATTGATTTATGTTTGGATACAATAATTTATAATTGATTATTATCAATCCATGTTGTTTGGATAATTTTAAACAAAATTGCTTTTGGATTTATAATTACCATAACGGACATAGATAAATTCATATAACATACATTATTTTTATTTGGGTTTGTCTATGTACAACAAAACGTAGTAATTTTGTATTGAAAAACAACAATTATTTATTAAAAATTATGCATTTAATATAAAATGCACAAATTTTAATACAAATTTACTCTTTTGAATTTTTTAATATGTATAAATTTGCATATAATATAAAATTCTTCTTATTTAAATATGATGTACTCCCTCTATCCCAAAATAAATGACTTATTTTTTACTTAGTGTATTATTCATATGACCTAATTTGACCTTATTTGTTTACTAATATAACATGCAAATATTATCATATGAGATGTTGTTTGACCTTATGTTTTTACTAATATGATCTATTTTGACCTTATTTTTTGGGTAAAGTAGCCCGGTGGCTAAAAAATTCACCTTAAAGCAGTGTCCGAGGTTCAAACCCTGCACATATAGTGCGACGCCCCTGTCAACTAAGTTAAGCTCACAAGGACTAAAAAAATAAGAATTTATTGGTGGATTAAAATAAGAGTATAACAGAAAAAATATGTACAAAAATACACTTCGTTTATTTGATGTTAATATTTCAAAACGACACTTAAAAAAGAACCGATGAAATATTAATTAGTGTCCTAGTATTAGTCAACAAAACTTATAAATTATTGTGTGACAATAAAGAATTGAGATTAAAAAAAAATGCATTAAATTAAATAAACAAAAGGCAATGAAGGTTAGTTGGGAATATACACACAGTTTAACAATATAAAAAATGATAGAATCAAGTTTGCATAACGCGGAAGCTACAA
The DNA here is from genome assembly GCF_020283565.1 of Trifolium pratense. Taxonomy (NCBI): domain Eukaryota; kingdom Viridiplantae; phylum Streptophyta; class Magnoliopsida; order Fabales; family Fabaceae; genus Trifolium; species Trifolium pratense. The sequence continues at coordinate 40,937,807 of NC_060064.1, read as the reverse complement.
ATATCAGCTTCATATAGAATCATGTTTTGACTACAAAATTGATTTCTCCATAAAAACTCAAACACTTTGTAAGAATGATAAAATCACGTTAAGGCCCATAAACGTAGGTTTAATGGTCTTGGACGTGACCAAACATAGGCAAAATTGGTTGAAGCCTCTTATATGTTATTTTGTTGACAACTAACATGATATTCAAGCTTGATTCAACGAACATGATGGATGACAAAGAATTTAAAGAGGAGGACAAATTAAATATGAATACGGGCCTATTATTTTAAATTATGAGTATTTTATCATGTTATTTTCACAACTCTTCGGAAGAGTTTTTAAGGAAAAAAACCCATATATTGGCTCTGATAGGGATGACTACATATATTGCTATTTTCCAATATTGTAATGATGTTCAGATATGTATTACGAATTCGATTATCAATTAAGTTGCTTAGTTTTGCTTTTGTAAAAAAAAAAAATAATATGATTGTGACTTTTTTGAGTGTATAACCAAAAAGAGAAATGATATGTCATTCAGACCCGTCAAGATTAACGCTTTATGAGTTTTTATTAACTACCGTTAATTTTGATGGATCTCAATGACATATCATATGATTTTCAACTTCTTTAAAATTTGACATGAATGATCTATATGATATAAACTTTCAATCCAACGGTAGATTTTGTAAAATTCGTATTCGTTATAACGATATTGTGAACTTATGCATCATGAAAGACATGATGCACTTGTTCATATTAGCCAAAATCTGATATTCATACACACTTTATTTTACACGATACATACACCAAGACATTTTTCCCAATTTGCTAACAATTAGAAAGGACAATTTTGTCAAAACAAATATGTTTTTTTTTTTTTTGCATGAAAAGTGTTTATAATACTACTCATAATAATATTGTTTATCCTTTACTTTTTTTTTGCACGAACAGTGTTTATAATACTGCTCATAATAATACTTAACAAAAAGGGATTTTGATCATCTCCAATTTTTCCTCCTCAAAAAAAAAAGAAAACACACTACAAGAAAAAAGGTACTTTGCGACAGTCAAAATTGCAGTTTGCAACGGTTGAAACTGTCGCAATTGTACATCTGCGACAGTTAGCAAACCGTTGCTGATTTGTGTGTCGCAAGAGAACTTTGCAACAGTTTTGAAAACCGTCGTTACAATAGTTTCAAACTGTCGCAATGTTTAATAGCTGAATTTAATACCAGAACTTGCAACGGTTTCAAAACCGTCGCAAACTGTTTTTCTTTTATAAAAAAAATATATAATAATTTAAAACATTTTAATGGCTTATTAAATAATAGATACATATCCATACAAGAGTAAAGAAATTAAAATGCACAAATATATAAATATAAATAACTTAATCTCATTTATATAATTCATTTAGTGACTTAACATCCATAATTCATTAAGTAGTGACAACATCCATAATCTTGAAGTTCCAAACGGAAAAAAAATCAATGTAGTTCAAACATTGAAAAACTAAAACATAAACATTAGTATAGTGGTTAAACATACAAAACATTATGGCAAAATAAGTTCTTAAAATATCTAAACATTCCCTGGTACATGATGTTGCTTCATAATCCTTGATTAGTGCTACCATCTCTTGACTTTTCTTATTCGGTTACCTGGAAAAACATAAATATATATTAGGATACTTAAAAAAACGAATGGACTCAATCATTAAAAACCCCGGACCTATAGCGCACACACACAAATGACAACAAATAAGGGCAACAAAATTAAGCTCCGTCTGGAATTACATCTCCCACTACAACTGGAGCCATTGATTGAAAATAGTAATGGTGTGGTAGCAAACAACTTTTGCATGGTCTCACGGTGGTCTCGCAGAGGGTTCGCATTCAGACTTTAGAAACAGAACTGCGAAACAACCAAAAACATAGTGAGAAGCACACAAACCATAAACTTATGCAGCAGCAGCAATAACATACTATAACAGAAAATAAATCACAATAGTGTAGTAAAGAAACAATTAAGTGAAATTAATAAGAAAGAGATGAAAAGGTCAATCATAATATACAAAGAGCTAGAATCATACCATAAGAGGATATACTATTATCACTACTATTAGAGAAATATTAAAAGGAGATGGAAGTAATAGAGCATTATTTAATGTAAGTGTTAAAAGGAGATGGAAATTTACAAATTTTATCTAACCATAGCAATTTGTGTTATGTGTGATTGGTTTCCCCTTCATCTGAACAGATTCTGCAAACTACCAGTTGGTTGGCTTCTCATCCTTCACATTAAAATTAAGGTCCAAAACAACTCAAAGTTAATATTTACCCTATAATAGAATTCATGTTGGGAATGAAGAAAGTAAACCACTACATATACCCTGCAAAATTCTTCTTTGATGGTAGAACAAAATTAACAAAAGTATGCTTGATATAAAATGGGACAGCCATATACTCTGCAATTAATAAAACTATTTGACTTTTGTCATTTAACAATTATGATAGACTGGGAAATTAGTACTATCTCACCATATGTAAATAAAGGATTCTCACAATAAAGTTTAATAAACATGAAAGTTCTGTTAAACGATTACAAAGTAATGTACACACCTTAACATTTGAAAGCAGAATTTGAAATCAGTCCATGGAACCATAAGAACTCTGCTCTTGAATTGAGAACATATTTAACTCCATAAGAGGATTCCCTACCTTCAAATATCAACATGGAAACGGATTATGATTTTCAATAACATAAGCACAGTAAAACTATATAAGTTCAATGACCTCCTTGTAACATCCAAATGTCAAATGTCTAGAATATTGACCAAGATATACATAATTGAGGTTCAGATACATTAAAATTTATAGAATAGCTTGTTCAAAAGAAACAAGTACCTAAATTCTATATCAGGTACAAGGAAATGAAAGTTCCATTACACAATGGTAAATAATCATCAGACATATCTATCAGACTAATCTAACAAAGCAAGGAAGAAACTAATGTAATAAAATCTTCCATCTTCAATCCTTAGTTTCTTCTTACCCCTGACTCGTTTAATCTGCTTATCTGAAAAAAATAAAAAGGAGTGGGATGAGACATAAAGCCTCAGTGAATCCCACCTATCTTAGGGTGACACTAATATCCTTTGTCCTGACAGTTGATCAATTACATAAACATATACATATTCATTTCACGATTATTTTCGGTATAATGCAAATAAAGTGTGACACAATTATTTGTCTGAGTTGATTTTACGGAATAATTCGAGGTGAGTAGTCTCGAACCATTCCCTTACATACCCGGCTAAATTCCCTATCATATCAGGGCTAAAGCGTACGGTCATACCTCATCTTATCGTTGTGTGAAATTCTATATAGAATTTCAATCCAGCTCCAACTCCTACATAAGGAAGCCTTATAGACCACAACTTAACATATTATTCATCATAGACATTTAGCATTAGAAATCTAACACTTGTGGCCCAAAGTCCACTACATTTCAAGATCAACTGTCAATATTCTTACCTATCCTGAATTAACTTATAATACATCTAGTCCATAGTATTCAGTTTGTTTTCCCTACCCAACCTATGCAATTTATTAAGCTAACTACTATATTTTTCATTCCTATATGATCTTATTCCATTAGGGACATTACAGTGTCCCAAAAGCGTCCGGAAATGCAAAACAATGCAAACGGGGCTGCTGGATGTAACTCCAGGCGCAGGAACAGTCTGGGAAACACTGTTATTTGCGCTTCCAGCGCAGTGGTCCACGCCCCAGACGCAGAGGGCAGAATGCCCAGGTGACCAGTTTCCTGCAAAAAAATTCAGTTTGTACCATTATCCTCACACAGTCCTAGCCTTACTCTAGATGCATTTTAGTGACAATTTAGGCCAACAGTTAGTAGCAAGGCATCAAATACAAAGAGAATTTGGGGGTTCGATGGTGAAAGAACAAGAGGAAAACAAGAATCAAATTTTATTCATACCTTGACTTTCCTTTTGGTATGAAATGAGAGTTTGAAGCCTTAATTCGTACATGCATGAACTAATAATGGAGGAATTGGGAAAATTTCGGAATTGGGGTTTAGGTTTGTGGAGATTCTTTGCCAAATAGAGAAAAGAGGAATGAAACTAAAATTTGAGACTTGATTCTTGGTTATGGAGGTGGATGTTAGATAGACAGAGCAGTCGAGTTTTGGAAGAACGACAGATCTTACTTCTCTCGACGGGAACAGTAAAGAGATTGGAGAGAGTGAGTTTTGATACCTTAAGAGAACGATTGGAGAGAACGATTGGAGAGAACGATGAACCCATTCACTTCTCTTGAAGGGAACGATGAAGAAAGTTGCGCCGGAGTGTGAGTGTGGTGGCGGCGGGAACGATGAAGAGAGTGTTTTGGGATTTAGGGATTTCTCACTGAAATGTGTTTTTTCACTTTTTTTGTGTGTGTTTTTATTTTTTGGTATTAAGTGAGTGAGAGCCAAAAATTTCAATGGGCGCTAATGGAAAATATATTGCCGCTTTAAAAAGTCAAAATATTGCGACGGTTGACCTAAGTGTCGCATAAACCGTTGCAAATTTTTTAAAATTAACACATTGCGACGGTTATAGTCAAGTTGTTGCAATCTAAGTGTCGCAAAGTGACATTTTTCTTGTAGTGACATGAGCAAAAATTGGAGAGAATTCAAACTCACTACCGCAAATGGAAAGGAATCTCAAGCTGTACAACTTACATCTATCACTTACTAATCTCTCCCTCGTCGATCTCCACAACAATTCACTCATCAGTCGCTTGCCTTATTTCAATTACCTCTTATTGTTCCAAAATGTGTGCCTTGGTGACAAAAACTTCTCCTATAATATACTCTTCAATTCTAAAAAGGCTCAAACGTCAAGTTTTATAAAGTACAGCGTGTCACATAGCTATTAGGCCCAGAACATTCATGCGAGCATGATAACCCTGATTAAACGGAAAAATATTAATCATGTGGTTTCCGAATCTTGTTGGCTACGCAGCCTATTTTTGGAGCTTCATTTCCCACTCTCTCA